>NC_056743.1:1961902194-1962004841 GCF_019279795.1 Protopterus annectens | reverse complement strand
TACAATCTGTATGTATTTGGAAACTATTTTATCTATCCTCTACTATTAGATGATTAACTTGAACATTTGATGCATATTACTATGTTACTAGTTCTGTCATGTACATGTAAAGAAAATCTATAATCACAGCTTCAGAAATGATTCAATAGTTGATCTGTCACTATGGTTCAATGCAAATAGTATATAAAATACATGTGTGTCTTTGCAAATTGTTCATATATGTAAGGGAGAGAGAAGGGGAAAAGATGACATTAGACCAGTTGGATGTTGGTTTTAACTTATTTGAGATTAATATCCTTAGCCATATGCTATGTTTATTAAATGTTCTTAATAAGGAATGTATTTATATATATATATATATATATATATATATATATATATATGTATATATCCTACAATTATGTTTCACTATGTATATAATACGTAGAACCGTAAATATCATTCAACATATACTAGCTTATAATTTCAAAGGTCTCTAAGAATACAAGACTGGAGCATGAGAATCTGTCTACCAAACATGAGGGTTAATCTGGTAGATATTTTTTGTCTATCAGATTAGGAATGTGTATCGTTCTATGTTTGATGGGGGAAGGTTGAAAGAAAAGATTATATTAATCAAAATTTCACTTGAAGACATAGAGGAGCTCTCTGATCATGTAGCCCAGGCTGGTATGACCCTGACCTTGAGTAACATCTTGCCCTCACCAAAAATGATGCCACAGTATAAAGACAAAATAATCAGTTTCAACAATTGGCTAAAGTATTGGTGTCATTCAAAGGGGATCCAGTGTCTGTCAGCCTGGGATGACATGCTCGACAAGCCATGTTGCTTCACTAGGGGCGGCTTGCACCTTTCACCCTTAGGTTTACGTATATTGGCCAAGGCTCTTGCCACCCCCATAGTGCCTTTTTTAGGCAAGGCTCAAAGGACAAACCCACCTCCATATTCGACCCAAGGATAAAAAACTAAGGGTAATGCTACTCAATGCCAGAAGTCTAAACCTGAAGATGCACGCACTCGAGGCTCTCCTCAGTTTAGAGAAAATCTATGTCTGTGCAGTAACAGAAACCTGGTTCAAGGCTTCTGAGAGCACCCCAGCACTACCAGCTTATAAGTCATACCATGCGTTTCGGCCCCAAAACTCGGACTGAAGCACAAAAGGAGGGGAAGTATCTATATTTATCAGATACCTACACCTTCAGGTTAGTGGCACTGCACAAAGCATCGAAAACCATCCATGTGCAACTAACAACGGGCAAAACTGCCATTCAGTTCTGTAGCCTGCTACAGAACACCCTCCCTATGACAGGAACCCCACTTGGCATTCCTGAGAACACTGGAGAATATGAAGGTCTCTCCAAACACTGTTGGGTTGACTTCAACTACCCCAACATTGACTGGGAAAACTACTCAAGCCCAAAAACCCTCGCCCAATGGTTCCCTGAATTTATAAACTCAAACGCGATGGAACAACTGGTCACCACTCCCACAAGAGGAAACAACATATTGGACCTGGTCATCACCAACATGGGGACTCTGTTCCACACCAGCAGTAAACCCCTCATTGGTAAGATTGGACCCCGGCCATAAATAAGCTATACAACAGAAGGAGGAAGCTACTACATGACAGAGCAAAATCCCAAAAAGGAAGGCATCTCTTATCAGTATTTGCAAGAAACGTCGATCCCTCAAAGTCATCAAAGGCCAGTCTCGAAAGAAAAATTGCCCTAGACACTAAAGATAATCACAAGGCCTTTGTCAGGAAAATGGGTGGAAACTCCCAGATATGCTCTGAATTGTTGCATAACGGTACTAAATATACCAAACCTACAGACATAGCCAACATCCTGGCAGACAGATTCAGCGCTAACTTCTCCCCCCTTCCCCCCAAAGGAGCAAATGCCTATCCCAACTGTATGTAACATCCCTGACGTCACAGATGCACAGGTGAAAGCTGCCCTCTCCAAAGCAAAAAACACAGCCTCTATGGGACCGGACGGTGTCCCAGGCTGCGTCCTACATGAGCTCCAAGAACTTAACCCTCACATTAAGTCACTGTTCAAACTTAGCCTTACTACAGGATATGTACCCAAAGAATGGCAAACAGCTACAGTGGCCCACCTCCACAAAGGTGGCCCACAGCAAACCCCGGGAACTATCGCCCCATAAGCCTGACTAGTCTGGTTTGTAAAGCTATGGAGCGTATTATCATGGAACTTGTAAACAAAGACATTGGGAACCTCCAGACACTGGACCCTACCCAGTTCTGCTTTAAGGGCAGATTTTGCCTCTTAAACCTAGTTGATTTCTTTGAAACAGTTACCAAAGCCATAGATGAGGGCAAGGTAGTCCACACAGCCTACCTGGACCTCGCAGAAGCCTTCGCCACAATACCCCACTCGGGCCTCATAAGTAAGCTTACCAGCTTAAATATCAACTCCTATGTAACAAGTTGGGTTGCAAACTGGCTCAGGGATAGAACCCACATGGTCAGAATTGCAGGTGCCATGTCCATATCCAAACCAGTTACAAGTGGCATCCCGCAGACTCAGTTCTGGGACCTCTCCTATTCGGTATATACTTCTCTGAGGTACAGACCAACACAGGAGGACTATGGCTGACAAAATTTGCAGATGACTGCAAACTTGGAGCCATAATAGAGACTCCAGCTGACAAGCATCCTCCAAAACGGTCTCCCAGAGACTGTTGGTTGGTGCCAGAGCCACGGCTTCGAGCTAAGTGCATAGTCATCCCCTTTGGGAAAAACAAAAGTGCCCCCAAATTACAACATAGGTGGTAATCCATTAAGTACGGAGGAAGTAATTAGGGATTTGGGGACCCATGTAGATATCTCTCCTTTGACAATCACGTTGCCAAAGTGGTTAGAAAGACCTTCTGTATAGCCCACCTTATCACAAAAGGGTTCGCATCTAGATCGAGAGGTCATTGTGCCCCTCTACTCATCATTCATCAGGCCCATAATTGAATACAATGCCCCTTTTGGGATGTACCTTACCTGACATCTGCAGCAACTGGAGACCCCAAAAGTACCTCACCAAGAGGATCATGGGCCACAAACAGATGTCCTATGCAGCCCGACTAAAACTCCAGCTCTACTCAGTTGCTTACCGCCTACTCAGAGGAGGTCTATGCCTGACTTACAAAGCCATGTCTAACCCAGAATTAATGGACATGCTCCACCTCAAAAAATCCAAACCCCTTAGAGCTACACGCTCCAGGGACTTAAACCTCAGAACAAAAATAAATAGGACATGTTGGAGGGACAGATTTATTTCCCAGAGGCTCCCCTCACTCTGGAATAGAATCCCAATTCATGTTAGACAAAGCCCCTCGCTGACCCTCTTCAAGCGAAATCTGGATGCTTGGATGGGAAATCGCAAATTCACCCCTGGGGTTTCTTCCATGTCCCTGCTTGACAGGCACAGTAAACTAATCTTGAAGGGCAACCTTCTGTGACCTACTATACAGAGGCACAGTAGGCTAATCTAATAGGGAGGCGAAAGCCAAATACACTCTGGCTAGGCTTATAAATGCCCTAGGGCAGATAGCTTAGTATCTACCTATGAACCTAAATCATTTTACACTTTTTTTTTTTTGTTATGGCCTGAAATGAACATCAATATAAGTATTACAAAAGAGATTTCAGTCTATGATGCATGAAATAAGGAGAATTTTGTTCCAAATACAATGCTATAAAATGCACTATAATATAAATATTAGCAAGCATGAAACTCAACAAACATGGACTTAACACTACTTTCACTGAACATCGTTTAAATAATCCAAAGAAAAGATCAAACTTGAGATATTTTAAGTTTAACAAAGCGCAAGTAATATTTCTTCAAGAAACTCACTTTAAAGATGATGAAAAGCATTTATGGAATTCAAATGTATACAACAATAGTGCAATCATATAAAACCAAAACTAGAGGAGTTAGGATACTATGGAGAAACATTAATCCCCAAATTCTTTATAGCTGTGAAGATAGAGGGACTTATAACCATTAACATATTCAATAATAGAATCTGGACATTAGTAAATCTTTATTGGTTCCCAGGAATAGGAAAAAATGACAAACATCGACTTTATTAATAAAACATATAAAGGTAGCTTGATATCAGGTGGTGACTTTAATTGCATTCTTGAAAATTCAGAGACCACCAACAAAAAAATTACATAACTCCTATAGCAAAGCTACTCAGAAAATCGGTTGAAAATCGCAATTTAATAGACTCATTCAAATTTACAGAAAGTAACTCACTGTTATTTTTGCACCAAGATCACAGATTTACAACCCAAACAAGAATAAATAAAATTTTTGTTGTACAAGACCTTGATGCGAAGATAAATAGTTTTACAATCATACCATGTTTGTTATCAGATCAGAGCAATCCATATTAATATTCAAACAAATTTTAAAAAAATTAATACAAATAAGAATTCCAGCATATATTACGAAACTAAAAGAATTTAAACCTTTGCTACTCAGAGTTGAAATTCTTTCTAGACACTCTCACTAATGGAAAATAACCATAGTTATGGTATGGGACGCTCTAAAAGCCTATATGGTAAAATTATCACATGGTACAAAAATAAACTAAAAGAATGGGAATCAGAATTACTCAACATACAAAATCAAAAATAAGTTAACAAATGCACTGACTAATAAGAAAATTAACTATCTGCATGAGTTTAATGAAATTCTAACATATAAAACTAATCTAGCACTAGAAAGATTAAAATTAAACTCCTATGCTGATGTTCATCGTGGTTCACTGTTGCAGTCATGACTGTAGGGTTCTCCCCTGCCGGCAGGCAGTCCTCAGTCAGCCAGAATCCCAAAGTCTGGGTCCGGTGTCGGCTGTTCAGCCATGCTCCCCAACGTCAGCACGCCAGGAGTACAAAGCTGACAGCCAACGCCATGTTCTCCAGTCTTTCTTGCCGTGCGGTGATAGCAGTTTGCAAGTGCCGGTCAGCTGACTCCTGACCATCTTTTCTGAACAAACTTCAATCTGAAGACTTTCTTCTCCTACTCAAAGCTAAGTACCCCGTTGGGGAAACTTTTTTTTCTTGCTCCAGTCCGATGTCAGAAAAAGTTAATTGTATTTCATGTGGGAAGCAAATACCTCATAAGGATTTTCATTCTTACTGTATTCCTTGCTTAGGCCCTGACCACGACGTAGCTAGTTGTCTGTTTTGTGCTAGATTCAATCAACGTACAATTAAACTAAGGTATGATTTTGCATTTCATTACTTTGGTAGGCGTTTTAATTACAAAATGTCGTCGGACACGGTTCCGGCTACCGGAGTTCACAAACGACGCGAGGACAAAGACAGGCCTCCAAGGTCCAAATCTGATGATATCATACAAGCAGAGCCAGCTTCAGGTTCAGCAGTCAGTGAGGCGCTTTTGCAGCCCCTGTCGTCGGCCATTTCTGAACCAATGGCCGAAATGGACTCCCACGAGGAGCCAACTAGGCCTTTGAATATTTCAGTTGCAGGACCTTCGGACAGTGCTCCTTCTGATGGGTCCGGAGCCGCTGTGCAGGTACCGGCTTCCAAAGGGGTTTTTAGGCCTACTCAGCTTCTAATAAAGGCAAAGACAGAGGCAAAGACTCCTTCCATATCAAAGACTGCAACACAGGCCTCTTCTGATCTGGCTCCCAAGTCACAGACAGTTACTTAAGATGGCGGAGGACTTACTTACTTTGATTAGGGGTTCACATCCCCCTCCAGATAAAAGGCCAAGGCAGGAAGTTTATTATGACTCCTCTGATCAGGCTTCTGTTAAGTTTCTTCTTCTGACCAGGAATTTTCTTTCCCTCCTTATGAGGATGCTGATGCTGAGGAATCCATACCTTCAGCTTCTCCAACTGAGGATTTCTCTTTAGGGGAAGCTGCATGAAATGAGGAACATTTCCACTGGGAAGGACAGGAGTATTCGGAATCTAAGAAAAGACTAAGGGATTTTCTTCTTCTTCCCCAACATAGACCCCTGGCTATTCCTCCTATTTTGGATATTGTGGATGATGCTTTTTCGGAGGCTAACTTAACCCCTGACTGTTTTCCTCCAGCTCATGTTAAGCCTGACAGATATTACAGGGTTCCTGATTCCCACCAGTTTTTATACAAGAACCCTACTGCAGGGTCCTAGGGGAGTTAAGGCTGCTTCTGCTAAAAACCCCATTCCCACTGAAGGATTCCAGATCTTTAGAAAGATGGGACAAAAAAGTGTACACTTCTGCTACTTTATATATTAAGGCTTTAAACTGTCAGTTTCATATGCTGAAATACCAGCAATTTCTCCTGTCTGTTTTAAAACAAAAGCTAACTTTCATTTCCGCCTGTGCAGATAAGGAATTACATGACTTAATGCATGCCACTGAACAAGTTGGGAAGTATGGTTTACACTGTGGATTTGATGTCTTGGAGGCTTCTTGTAGGGCTGCTGTCTCTGGCACAGTAATTAGAAGGCATGCATGGTTAAAGGAACAAAATTTGCTAGATCAAATAAAAGCTAAATTATTGGATGCTCCTGTTCAGCATAATGTTTTGTTTGGATCTAAAGCTGAATAGGTGATTAAAAAGATGGAGGACAAGGCAAAATCCATGCAAACAGTTAAAGATTTCTTACAAGTACAGCCACCCAGATTTAGTAGGATTTGGCCTACAAAAAAGTGGTCCTTTCCCAATTCAGACAGGCCTCAGGGGTAGATACATTCGCTCACGAGGAAGGTCTCAAACACAAGCCTCTTATAGACCAAGACAGTGGATTGCTGCCACCCCTTGGGGGAGGAGAGGACAAGTCGCAAGCTTATAGGAAACAGACTCAATGGCTCCCTCTGTTGGGCTGCAGGAACTTCTTGCCTGGAAGCCCCTCTCGGAGGAAAACTTTCTCTCTTTCACCTAAATTGGACTCGTATAACCAAGACAAATGGGTTCTGGATGTGGTTTCAAGAGGTTACAAATTCCATTTTCATACCCTACCAAGGCCAAGTGGATGGCCAGATCTTTCAAAACATCAATGGACAGAGGCCTTAAACCAGGTGGAAGCTCTTTTGGCTATGAAAGCCATAGAACTTGTTCCACTTTCAGAGATGGGACAAGGCTTTTACTCTAGGCTCTTTCTAGTCCCCAGGAAGCAAAATTCATGGAGACCCATTCTGGATCGGTCAGTCTTGAACACTTTTCTAGAGATACCAAAATTCAAGATGCTAACTCTACAGCAGCTACTTCCAATGCTGACCGAAAATGCATGGATGGTAACTTTGGATTTAAAGGAGGCATATTTACACATTCCCATCAGGCAGGAACGCAGAAAATACCTCTGGTTCAAGGCCGGATCGAGGCACTTTCAATTCTCTGCGCTGCCCTTTGGATCGTCTACTGCGCCCAGGGTTTTCACCAAATGACTGGCTCCAGTAGTAGCTTATTGCAGACTCAAGGGAATTCAAATTTACCTTTATCTGGACGACTTATCTTATTCAGGCAGACAGCAAGGCGGTCTTACTCCAGCATCTACAGTTTGTTCAGAATCTTCTCAAGTTCTTGGGATTCTCTGTAAACATAAAGTCAAATTTGACACTCTCACAACAGAATTTTTCTGGGCGCTTTTCTAAACACAACAACCCAGATGGCATTTCTGACGCATGAAAAACGGTTACAGCTGGCTTCAACTTTCAAAACCTTGGCAATGTTAACTCTGCTAGCTGCAAAGAGATTCCTGCAGGCTTTGGGTTACATGGCCTCCTGCATCCTTCTCGTACCATATGCAAGACTACATATGAGGAAAATACAGTGGTACCTAAAAAGTGTATGGTCGCAGCATTGCCACAGTTTAGACATACTGATCTCCGTCCTGCCTTGTCTTCAAAAGGAATTCCTTTGGTGGTCCAAGGCATGTACTCTAAACAAAGGAAAACCCTTCTGTCTGCCTCCGGCCACTCGGATACTAACCACGGATGCCTCAGATTATGCATGGGGAGCCCATTTTCAGGGCAACTGTCTGCAGAGCCCTTGGACATAGGATCAGAAGCACCTGCATATCAATTTAAAGGAAATGTTAGCCATTCAGAAAGCTCTATTGGCCTTCATGAATCTTCTACAACCAGGACAACTACTGATACGGACAGACAACACCACAGTTATGTGGTACATAAACAAGCAAGGGGAATCTCATTCCTACCCCCTTTGCAGACTAGCCATGGATCTATGGAACACAGCTCTAGCTTGCAATCTGGACCTTCAAGCACAGTTTCTACCAGGGAAGCAAAACTTCCTGGCAGACAGTCTGAGCAGAAACCTTTCGGACCCACACGAGTGGATGCTGGACACCGAAATATTCAGGATGATAACAGCAGTCTGGGGATGTCCTCACCTAGACCTCTTTGCATCCCACCTCAATCATCAACTACAGATTTTTTGCACCAGGACTTTCCACGAACAAGCTTGGAAAGTGGATGCACTTTCATTCAGTTGGAAAAACCTCTCAGGATATGCCTTTCCACCTCTTCCTCTTCTTCCACGGGTATTATTAAAGATCAAACAGGACAAGCCCAAGATGATCTTGCTGGCCCCAAATTGGCCTCGACAGTTTTGGTACCCATCTCTGAAAAACCTATGTCTGGAGCCCCCTTGGGTTTTACCACAGATTCCGAACCTTCTATCCCAGCACCAGGGTCAGGTTCTACACTCCCATGTCAGAACCCTCAGCCTGGCGGCCTGGTTAATCCAGGGTTTTTGATTCATTCTCTCCTACCCAAGCATGTTATGGATGTCATTTTAGAAGCCGGACGTCTTAGCACTAGAAAATCTTATGCAGGAAAATGGAAAAGATTTTGTTCCTGGATGCAGGCTCAGGATTCTGATCCTCTTCTTCCTAACAATCCTTTGATTTTACTTTACCTTTACGGTTATACATGAAGGCAGGAAGAACAAGAAAGGGTAAGATATATATATATTGGATGCTTTTAAATACCATTTTACAGAACATTATAAGATGGAAGGGACTCTAACAAAAAACCTTAATTTAGATTTGAAACCTGAATTGATTAAAACAATCCCAGAAAATTTAAAATTAGAACTTCAAAAGCAAATTACTCTTAAAGAAATTTCAGAGAAAATCAAAGAAAGCAAAAATAATAAAGCTCCAGGAATGGATGGTGGTATAGCTGAAATATACAAAATCTTTCCATCTAATCTCAGTCTTTCAAAAAACCTTAATAGAAATACAAACACACACCATTCCACTATCTTGGAGATGCTCATTAATTACTCCTATAAAAAAAGAAAATAAAGATGCATCAAAATGCAGTTCCTATAGATCAATTTCATTACTAAACAATGATTATATAATCTTTATGGCTATTCTAGTCGATAGAATCAAAAAATCTATGATAAAAATTATAAATGAAGATCAAACAGGATTTATACATAATAGGCGCACCTATGATAATATACAAAGAATGCTAACTATTGACTGTTTAAATGGAGAAAAACAAGAGGCCTTAATAGTTGCATTGGAAATAGAGAGCTTTTGACTCCTTAAACTTGGATTTCTTGTTCAAAATATTATATTATGAATTTATTAGCTCCTTTATTTCATTAATAAAAAACCTATATAAAAAAATTTAGCATATGTAAAATTAGGACCTTTCACCTCTGAATCAATACAAACAAGGTTGTCCCATGTCCCCCATATTTGCATTAGCCATTGAAATATTTGCCATCTCTATGAAACAATCCCACAATAGAGTATACATTTATATAATCAATAATTCAAAAATATTTGCAGATATACTTACATCTACTTCTAAAAATTCATTAAAAAATTAGATATACAAGTTGATAAATTTTATTCAGTTTCAGGATTACATTTTAACAATGAAATAAAATTTTGATATTGAAAAAATTTTCAAATGATCATATAATTGGTAAAACAATCTCTCAATTTAAACTATCTAGGTATAACCAAGTACAACATTAGAAAAAAAAAATAAATATAAATTACAGGGAAATCATAGACACAAAGTCAAATGTAATAAAATGGAACAAAATATATACAACATTTGAAGATTGCAAGTAATAAAAATTATATTACTTCCAAAAATCCTATGTATAGCACAAGCTTTTTAAAAGAAATAAATACATTATTAAGATTTCTTTGGCATCCTAACAAAAACAGAATAGCTTATACACATCACATTAGACCATGGAAACTAGGTGGAATCAATTTCCTGGATATTGAAACTTAGAGCCTCCATTTTTAAAATTATAAATTGGATATATCCGTGCTATTCTTCTAACTGGAAATCTCTCTCCTTCGCTGAAGGTTGTGCGTCAGGGCTGGTAACGCTGCACGTAAAAATCGACTACCAATCATTAGTGGACTGGAGTTCCACTTTGGCGACCCCTAACCGGGAAAAGCCGAAAGACACGCGCTACTGTTTATTCAAATGAAAATACTATTTTAAAGAATTTGATAGACAATCTTATTAATAAACATGGCATAATTTAAGCGCTAGCCTTCAATATAAACTAACAAAACCTACTAATCTAAAATACTTCAATGATATATATGTATAATTCATTTAGAAGATTTGTAACTTCTAATACAGATGTAAAGTTGTGGCTAGAACTTTTATATCCTTTCAATGTAACAAAAAATTTTCCAAACAAAATGCGTAGGACGGTTTTCATTACTTGGGGAAAAGAAATTTGCTGGCTACAATGCATTAATGAACATAAGGTTTTAGTCATCTTATAATAAAAACTTATAATCTCTCTATATCAGACTGGGTATTACAAAGCATATTACAATACTCGCAAGATCTATGCAGAATAATTAACCATTCTTCTTTTAGAGATAAACCTACACTTATAACTCATTTATATGAAATAGTATACAATAATCAAAATTGGGAAAATGTGACAAATTATATAAAATTTTAATAAATTATAAAGTTAAAATCAATCTCAAATTTTGGAATCGTATAACAAAGGTCCTTCAATAAATTTATCCCTGGAAAACCAAACAAAAATACTAAATTCTGTTAAATTGACATCCAACATACAATTTTTGAGAATTTACACATGGAAAGTTTTGCACAGATCTTTTTTTATGCCAAATAGATTAAAAAATGTAATACTTCTAATAATACATGTTGGAGATGAGATGCTTGCAGAGTTGTAAAGCAGATTGGATACATGTATTTCATGACCGTATTAAAGTTAAACATTTTTGGGAAGATGTCAGCAATTTCATACAAGCCATATTCTCAAATACATTTGTAGTAAGTAAATCTTTAATTTTGTTGAATGTTAATGATAATTTAGATTTAAATAATAGCAATCTCTACCTACTATGGAACATTCTAACAAATGCTAGAAAATGTATTGCCGAAAATGGAAATCAAATCTGGAACCATCATTTAAAGTATTTCTGCTGATATTGAAGTAAACTGCATTACTGGAAACCAGAGTAAAAGAACTAAGATTAGCACCAAGTCTGTGGAACAAGAATCCATGGGGAAAAAAAAACTGTCACTTATTGAGACACTAAACTTGAATTCAGCTCGTAATGAGAGAAAAAGAAAAAGGAACAAATGATCTCTCATTAATATGATGTTACTCTGACTAGGCTGATCAATATAATTTAATTTCAGGCCAACTGTAAATATTGTAAATAGTTAATCATACTGTTTTACTTATCAGAAAATGTATTAAGATTATTATACAATGGAATTATTTGAAAGATTAATAAACACTTGGAGCAAAAAAAAAAAAAAAGGTGACCCTCTGCTCTTCTGTATCTTTATCCATTTTATCACTCCAGGTCTGAAAAGTATAGCAAGATAAAGCCAATGTTTAAAAAATCTGACTTTTTTATTGAGAGAAGGGTTTGAGGCCTCTTAGGCCTTCTAGGTCCTTGGGCTGTTCTGCAGTGAAGTCCTCTGATGGTTCAAATCTCTGTTGTAGAGATCAAAATCACTAAGATGAAAGCACTAATCTGAAATAAAGCCTCTTCACTGAATACCGACTGAAAGGGACTTATTTCAAAGATTTGAAGAGATGTAATACAAAAACTTTAGAACTCCCGGATAGAAACGAAGGTTAATTCTCCATCCTGTATCACAACCTGCTCTACAGCTGCTTCCTTCAGTGCAGGTAGCGGAAGATGGACCACATGTTCTCGCATATGAAATACTTACCATAATAATAAATGTATGTAATTGTGGCCCATCTTCTGTGATCGCTCTCTTCCTTCAGATATGATTTATTTAATTTATTTTTTTCTTTCTGTGAATTTATCTGCCTTTTGTACTTGTTTGTGGATTAGGACCGATCTGGAGAAGTTTTTTTTTTTTTATTGCCACAGGATAGTGGGTAGGACTGTTTTCAGTAGCCTGGAAAAGCTTCAGGTGCAGATTTGCCAGAGTCCTGCTGGCCTGGTAGAAGAGAATGAACTGTAGTCCTATGCATAGCACATAAATTTAATTTGTCTTTTCTCTCAAATCCTTCAGACTAGCTTGGAAACCAGAAGTCCTGCCACAAAGAATGGCACAGTTATGTGGCATACAGACATACAAGGGGAGCCCAGTTTTTATGCCTTGTGCAGACTATCTGTGCAAGCCAGGAATTGGCCTTCAGTTCACAGATGAGTCTCTGCATCGTACATAACTTGAGAGCTCAGCTGCATGGCAGGTATCCTTATCAGATCACCAAGTAGTTGCAAGAAGTGGCATAAAAGACTTTGGGATAATAGACTGACTTATTGTTCACCTCCAACTCATATGAGTGTATGGGCTTCCTTACAAGGCGGCTTGGTTAATGGTCTCACTTCTCTGTGTAACCTTAACTGCTAGCAGTATTGCAGAAAATGTGGTTGGAGAGACTGAAGAGGGACCCATTCTGGCTCAAGCAGCAGTGGTTTTCCCTTTTGATACAGCTAGAGAGAAATTTTTCATTCTACTTTTGGTGGTAGACCTGATGACCCAGCATTTAGGCTAATTGATATGCAGAAAACTTTGAAGTCTTGGATTTGATGCTTATTGTTTTCAAAAAACTATTTTGATTGGGCATGTTGAGTATTATGAAGGGAAACCAAGAAGGCCACCAGTAGGAAAATGCCAGAGTAGAGTGGGGTTCTCCTTTTTGGTACAGCAATAACTGCCAGAACTTTGACTTCAGGAGTTTTGTATTCTGTGGCTAAAGTTCATGTTTTAACAGCGTCCGCATGACACCACCTCAATGTGGCCCTGCCGAGCCCCGTTGATAAACAACCCTTAAAAGGGTAATGTATTTCTATCCACCTAGAAGAGTTGTCCTGCTTTATTGAAAAGATCCAACAATTTTTTTTAACCAACTGCGTTTGCACCTTTCAAATTTTCTCTTGAATGATGATACTTTGATAATTGCATCCACTAGGAAGAGTTCAGTTGTAGACCCTGATTTGCAGAGAGACTTTCACTGTGTTCAAGGACAGGTTGAGCTTCAGGACTATAGTTTCTTTCATGCTAAAGGTAATACCATAAATTTCTTTCATCTAGACAGTTCTACTCCCCATTTTTTCCCAAGCTAGAAAACAAAGGAAAGAATATTTTTGTGCATGGTAGATGTCAACATCTCCAGTTATGTTTCAGAATTTTGGAATTCTCTCATGCAGTAACTTACAGACAAGTAAATACGTTTCAAAACCCATCTTGAACAGTAGCTAACAATATTGGCTTTCATGTGTTGCACACCCAGATAAGATAATTTAGATAATATGGCAACTACATGGCAACTTCTCTTGGAGAATCCCTGAAACAACCTTTATGCAGAGAATATTTCTATCGCTTTCCTCCCTTCATTCATTTTTTTGCCATCTTCTTTATATTCCCCTCCTTCACTATTCATTGTTCTTCTTCCTTCACACCCACCCTGTCCACTTTTTAATTTGATTAATTTCCACGGGGATTACACTTCCAGAACACAGTTTACTCTTATTTTTTAACCATTTCTTTCTTGTTACATACTTTTCATTCCTAAAAAGTGCTTTTCCACTCTGCCTGTATATAAAAATATTCATACTTATTTACTGTAAATGTATGTGTAGTGCTTGTTGCAGGTATTTTTTTTTTTGGGGGGGGGGGCATCCGGCTAATAACTAATGATCAAATAAAGAAAATCCCCTGCTTTTGAGTAGTGTTTTTTCTATGGGGTGCAGTGTAATTTTGTTAAGTGTAGAAGTGGATGTTGGGCTGCAAGAGTATTACATGATTTATTGTAAGTGGGCCATTTCAACAAATCCCCACAAGCAATTTGTTACATTAGGACATGTCTGTTAGCAGTCAAGAACTTTGTAAACTGTATATCATGGTTAGTAAAGCATTTTGTCTTGATCACAGCCAGAAAGAAAAGAAATGGCAGATTCCAGCATGGTTCCGTTAACTGGCTTGGCGTGGGCTTCAAACCAGACATCCTGTCCTACAAACTACAAAATGGTAAGCTTGTGACATTTTAATGTTCTAATTAGCCTTCTTTGTGAATATTTGCAGCTTTCTAATGTCTTAAGCAATTTGGAGTAGAGTATATATACATGAGTGTGAGCAAAGTTGTAACCTTGTATGCCATATCTCTCCAGTACAACACTTTAGGAGAGTGTGT
The DNA here is from genome assembly GCF_019279795.1 of Protopterus annectens. Taxonomy (NCBI): domain Eukaryota; kingdom Metazoa; phylum Chordata; order Ceratodontiformes; family Protopteridae; genus Protopterus; species Protopterus annectens. Next base: position 1,961,990,172 of record NC_056743.1, on the reverse strand, counting down.
GCAAATGTTCTCTCCTGATAGTCACTTGGTCAGAAGTGAGCTTAACAGAAGAAGCAGAAGCAGTTCTATGTGCCAAGACAGGAGAGTAGGACTGGATGATATGTTGCTTTTAGACTACAAAGATTGGCAGTTAGCAGCGGATTAAGGCTGACTGGTTCCTTAATCTTTTTTCATTATTCAGGCGTACAGGGTTTGATTCTTTGCATCCAATTCCTCCTGTGTAACTCTGGCAAGTCATTTAACCAGGCAGTTCTCCCAGGTCACCCTTGAAAAGGAATGCTTTTGTCCAGTCTGCTTAACCTGGTTAACAGATTAATAAAAATTGAAGGGAAAAGTGGCGTAATGAAACAATGCAATTTCATTGTGGTTTCCTTTATTTTTGTAAACGGAAAACAATCATTTCTTCTTTCATAAATATTTTCCCATTCATTTTGTGATTTTGTATGACTTGACTGATAATTGTTTGTGTACTATATTGCCACAACAAGTTTCTGTTTCGTTACGTATCACGAGTGGAGAATTTTCTTTTTTATGTTAGTAAATGATAATCCAGGTTTTTGTAAGTGACAAGTAGTTTAATTTTCTCTGCTCACTGAGAACTGTACCTCATGGAGCTACTTTTGGAAAAAAAATAGTGCGAGTATTGCAGGACACTTTGTAGTATACAATTGACTTTGCTGGACTGGGATACCAAATGGCTTCTCTGGTTGTCCATGTGTGCATGACAGCAGGCAGTGTGTCATCTGTCATCTGTTGCTCAATGTGGCATCTAATAGGTGGGAAAGTTGCTGGTAATTGATGGCTGCAAAAACAAGTGAATTGTTAATTCCCTCTTTTTTTTTTTTTTTTTTCTCTCCTTTTTAAATGCAGATCACGGCTACAGCAGATGGTTGCAGTGCAAACTTTGCTAAAGGATTTGGATCAAAACCAGGCTGCTATTTATGTTACTCCTCTGTGATTGGTGATGTAAGTTATGAAGAGGGCATTTTTGAAAAGGGACACGGGAAGGGGGAAGACTACTTTTATCTTGCTGACTTGACTGGTGCAGGAGTGAGCTCAAACCTAGGTAGAGGTTTTCTGGGAAGGAGCGGTAATCTGAATGTCCTTCTACATCTGTTAACTATAGCCAACAAGGAAGTCACTGTGGTGATATGTATATTCACATTACTGGTATGTGGATAAGAAGATGCAGAACATGTTTTTCCACAGTGCTTCAGGGAAAAAATCGAGATGTACTTCCCAGTTCGGTGCCAGCATGCCTTTGTGGACTTGGGATACTTATTTATGAGAAGTTGATATACTACCTTCTGTCTTCATCTGGGAGGGACCAGGGGAGATGCTACTGTGTGAAATAAGCAAAAGCCACTATGCTGGTGAACTGAGTGCTTATGACTGTTTCATGAAATCATGCTTGTACAGGTGTGTGTGTGTGTGTTTAAACTGAAAAGTTATTTACATGTTGATTTGAAACTCCAGACCAGCAAACAGTAACCAGACAGCTTAATGGGTTATGTAAAAAGTACAATATTTACAGCATTCCATAATGCAATTAAATTTTAAGATTTTTATTAGGAAAGAGAAAAAGGGAAGGTATTGATTAATGTATTTAGTATATGGAATACAGATTTAATAGAACATGCTGTCTGTTCCAGGGAGGGAAAAGTACTTTGGTAACATTACTTCCAATTCTTAAAAGGAGCAAAACACATGCCCTCTCAACTGTGTGAATTTAGTTTGGTGGTTAAGATAGGGTCAGCTACAAAGAGATAACCAGGCCAAATTGTTTTATTTGTTCCTGTCTGTATCTGTGCATGTCCTTTGTTGAGGTGAACATATTTGTTTAGAAATATTCACCAGCATCTACATATGTGTTTGAATTCAAGTGAACATTTTTTAAGAATTATTCAGCACTCCATTCATATAAATTCGAAAATAGAACTCTTATTCACACAATCACTTTCCTAAAGAAACCCAACTGTGTAATGGAAACATTCCATGTAAAGTGGAAGTTGAGGGAGATTTTCTTTCTAAAACATGCTACTTGTTGCAGAACCTGCTTTGTTTAAAGATTCAGGATTGTGTGTGGTTTTGTACTAGTTTGACTTTAAATTTGGCAGTTTCTCAACATTTTAACTTCTGATAACTGCACTGTTTTTGTATCCATTTTAAATTGATTTTCTTAAAGTATACAGCACACAATATTCATGATTTGACAATAACAATACATATTAAACTTTTAAAAGCCAGCATGCCTCTTTTCATAGCTTCCCATACTATTTTTTATGCCCATAACTTCCCACTTTTTCTGTAACATTTCTGTATTGTTCCTTCTCCTTCCTCAATTTTATCAACTCTTGGGTAACTTGCTAAATTTGCATGCCAGCATTTCCTGTAAATTTTTAGTAACTGTATAGTGATTGCCACTAGGTAATATTTCAGAACCATGTGTAGGACTGCCAGACCTTTAGAGAGATTCTTTGAATAGGCTGTTTTCTGTTATTCCCCATAGCCTGCTCATCCAAATGTCAGGATTACCATTTTAGTTTATGAAGACTGCATTAGTTTCTAAGGGGCATCAGTGTCATTAGAAGATGATCTATAGAATAGTAGTAGTTTGCCCGACCATGAAGTTTTACCTGTGTCATGGTGTACTGGATACAGGGATGGGGGAGAGATTGCAAGTTCTGCAGATCAGCAGAGTAGGGAAAAAAGTGTACAACTGTGCATTCTGTGTGGTGGCACTTTGATTACCATGTGTCTTTTGCAGTGTGCTGTGCTACGGTAACTGTGCAAGTATCTTCATGTAGAAATGTAATTAAAGAAACCTATGAAACAGAATCAGTTGCCTAGGATGAAATGAACATGTTTCAATATAGAATTTACTTGTAAAAGCAAGCTGTTCGCATTTTGATCCTTGTCTGGTGTCTTAATCTTTTAGCTTTATTCACAGTTGTGGCAGAACTGAACTACTACCAGATTTGAACCTCATTTAGTCACTTATTACAGCATTTTTCCCATAAGCATTTTCACTGGTGAATTTCTGTGGTAGTATTACAGTAGTGGCAGTATTGTAAATTCTGTTTTAGGATTTGTCCTTCAGTAATTTTGTGGTTGTTTATATTCTAGTTTTGCTGCTGGAGTCTTTTGTATTTTGCTTATTTACCTGCTGAAGGTTGCATTTCACTGCTTTTCTTTTTTACTTTGCTGCTGTTTTTTTCTGTTTGTGCTCCAACTCCTTTTGAGACATTAAGCTAAAGTTTTCTGAAATCCTAACTATAGTACTAGAGCTCCAATGTTAGCTGTATTTGATTGGATCCCTCTCTAGGAAGTCTGCTTCTTGCACCTTGAATTTTTCCCAACAGTCGCACCTTGTTCCTGTTATGTTTTATAAAAAGGCTGTTTTTCTGTCTTTCGCCCATTATGGTACTCTAACTTCCGGAGATCCCCCCACTTCTTTTTCATTGCTATTGTCTGTTGTGCAAGCTATTTACTTTTCCCACTTATTGTTTTCCATATATCCAGAATACTAAGTGCCCACCAAGCAAAAGTACAGTTGTGTAAAATCTTACCATAACGGTTGATGTCCTTCTCTTCACTGTTGTTGTATTCTTCACCTTTGGGACCTCCTGCCAAAGATAGCCCAATGTCCAGCCAGTGTACCAAAGTCTTTAGATCTTATGTGCTGTGCATTAACACACATGCTTCCCTGCACAGGACGTAGGGCATAAAGGTGATGTATGGATGCATTTACTCGGAACTGAATTGCCCAAGTAGAAAACCATCTCCATAGGACAGAAAGAACTCTCTTCACATGCAATGGGAGAAACTGCAGTTAGAAAAGGGGAACCCTCTACCAGGAAGGTAACCAAATCAAAACCCAAACAAAAAAGGGAAGATGGAGGGAGGGACTGAATACTGAAACAGTGAAGAGAAGGACCTTTACTGTCATGGTAAGATTTTACACAACTGTACTATATCCTTCTGTAATATTGTTGCAGTATTCTTTACCTTGGGGAGAGTACAAAAGCTCAAGAATAGGAGTGGGAGGTGGAAGGCTGGCAAGAGCCCTCAACAAATGCAGTATGGCCCTAGCAAAACCTGGTCTGGGCCTAGAAATCCTGTCTAATGTAGAATGCTTTGCAAACGCATGCACTGAAGACCAACTAGTAGCTTCAAGGATGGAATTAGTGTCCAAACCCTTGAAGAAAGCACCAGAAGAAGAAGCAGCCATAGCAGAATGAGATCCAACCGAAGTAGAAGACACTTGTCATGAAACGAATAACAAAAGGAATGGCCTCTGATATCGTTTGCTTGGAGACAGCTAAACCTGAAGTCCTGGGATGAAAAACAAAAAGCTGGCCAGACTTGGGCCTAGTCTTAGTTTATCCAAATAATACCTGAACTGTCTATGTAAATCCAAAGTATGCAAGACCCGCTCACTATCAAAATGTGGAGAAGGAAAAAGGAAGGAAATTGTACTGTCTGATTTAAAAACTAATTAACAAACTGGGCATAAAGGATTAGTGTGAGGAGATGCACACTTTCTGAAAAAGAGAGGCCATAAGAGCCTGAAGCTTATAAACCGGAGTAGAAGTAAAAGCAAGCAACAAAAGTTTGTTTTAGGCACAGTGTTGCAGAGTGGCTTAAACTGCAGGCGCAAAAGGAGACTGTCAATTTTTCCAAAACAAAATGAAGGCCTTGAGGAGCAGGATGCCTAAGATGTAGAGCACATTTAAGAAACTGTTTGACCTGCGGGTAAGAGGTCAAAGGAGGATTCAAGGGAAGACTGGCAGAAATAGCTGACAAATGGGCCTTCACAAAAGAATAGGTGAAGCCAGACTGGAGCAAGTCGCACAAATGGGAAAAGACCAGTGGAACCCCTCACTGAGAAACTGCTTTGGCTATGAGCATGGCAACAGACAGAAAATATTTTCCATTTTGACATAACAATATCTGGTTGTAGGTATTCTCGTCTCCTGTAAAACCCTGAGCACATCCTCAGAAAAAGGTTCTTAAGTCTTCAAAAAAAGGTCCTTAAAAGTCTTCAAAACCCTATCACTCATTGTCAGTTGAGTGGACAAGTGAGGGTGGATGAGTTGACCCCTTTGGTTCTGTGGAGGTCCAGCCGATGAGGTAACTTGTGATTACCCCAACCAGATGCATTAAGGGGGGAACCAATGCTGTATTGGCCAAAAGGGAGTCTCAAGCAAGATTTTTGGGGTGTCCAGCTGAATCTTCTGCAGGACTCTTAGGTGTATAGGAAGTGGAGAGAAGACGAAAGGTCATCTTCATGCTAGATGGCATGGCACGGCACTCTGGAATGTAAGAGGGAGCTGCCTATTCAGAGGGGAGACAAAGATCTACCTGAGGAATCCTGATGGACTATCTCCAGAAACGCATCTCCGAAAAGCATCCATTCATGAGCCTGTGTTTTGGATGTGCTCAGTTTGCTCTAGATTTCAGGCAGTGTATATTCCTTCAGTGCACAGTTAGCTGGTAACTGAGATCCAGATCGCAGGCCTGAGGAGCAAGGGTACAAACAGGGTACAACTTTATACCCTCTGCTTGTTGACATATCACATTACAGTGTAAACCTCCAGAAGTCCTGGAGAGAGCCTGGGGTGAAAAGCCTGAAGGGTCAGAATCCATGCTGTCACCTCTTTGTTGTTGATGTGGTCTGACTTCTGATGGGGGAAGGCAGAGATCTTGATTTTTCAGGTGACTACAGGAAGCCCCTCACCCCATGTCTGAAGTGTCGGTGAAGGACTTCCTGAGAAGGAACCGGAGCCAGAATGGGCAGGCCTGGGTTTGAGGGTAAGTAGATATATTTAGTAGTCAAATTCCCTCGAGGCAGTGAAGAATAGGCACTCTGAAATCCAGAGGGTGGCAATGCTGAAGCCAAACTGAGTTGAGATACATTTGAAGCTTCAGCATATGCAATCTGGCAAGATAGCATTGGCGTGGAAAAGGCCATGAATCTTAAGGCCAGAAGAAATACTCTGGCTAGAATAGCAGGCAGAGGAAGAAGAGACTGAAAAAGCTAAAATAACCAACAACTTGTAGTCGAATAAATCCTCTTGTTTTATTACAACACACTCTAGCGCCTCGGCTAATGTTTAGCCTTCAAGGAGTGAATTCCAAATAATACTAATTCACTTTTTATACCCATGATATCAAAAAACAATTCATCAGTTATCTAAACAATTAATTATTTAAATGCATATTTAACAAACCTAGCTTACAAACATGCTTTTAAAGCTATACAGCACATTTCCAACAGTCTACATTTAAACCATATGGGATCAAAGTCCCAAACTTTAAAATAAGCAGTTTCCTTATACGATAACATATTTCTCTTATAATCCTCATTTTCTACCTGTATTTGTTGCAACACTGTAGCTGTTAAATCTTTCGGAACACTGTCATGATATAATTTAAATGCTGAGCTAAGGGACTTTCCTCTTTATTTGATCTAATGTCCCTTAAATGTTCAGCAACCTCACTGTAAACATTCTCTTTGTTTGCCCTATATAAAATTTATTACAACCGCATTTTATAGCATAAACTGTACTTTCAGTTAAACAATTAAATGTTGCAGCAGCTTCAAATCTAATATTAATACTAGAAAAAGTCTGTACTGTGTCTGCAACCTAAATATCCTCCACAAGGTGCAGTGCCTAAAAACTGAATCTGTTGCGTTAACCTGATTTGTGGTCTCTTAAATTTTGTATGTACTAACCTATCTTTCAAATTTGACCCTTTTTTTTATAAGAAAAGACCAAATTTTGTTCCACTAAACCTTTCAACTCTGGAAACTTACTTAGGAATTGCCAATAATGTTTTATAACTTAACATTCTCGCTCAAATTATATGTTAATACTATACATATTTATGTCTTTGTCTATGTACTGTTTTATTATATCTACTATATCTGTTTCTTCTAACTTTCTCCATACTTTTCTCTAACGTCTATATTATACTTCCTCTTTTTAAACATGTTAGCTGATTTAAATAACTCTTTTTCAAAATCAGCATTATCGCTGCAGATTCTGGATATTCTCAAAAATCACCATATGGCAATGACTCTAAAGTATGGCTGGGATGACCAACTGTTTCCTAACAAAAATTGATTTACTACATCAAGCTTTCTATGGAGCCCAGTGGCAACTAACTCACCAGTTTTTACCCTCTAATGTTATATCTACAAAAGGGATCTTATTTCCCCACTGTAAACCATCAAATTGCAGATTAAACCTATTTTCATGTAACTGTTATAAATTGTTCAATAAATTCAGAACCTCCATCACATAAGACCAAGTCATTTATAAATCGGTAATATTTCTTTTACATATTTCTTAAAAAAAAAAAAAACAATGTGTATAAATATACTTGGTCTCAACCATCCCTATAAAAAGATTTGCATACATTGGGGCAAAAGACTAACCCATAGAGGTTCCTTGCAACTGATGGTAAATTTTGTCTTCAAAACAGAAATTATTTTCCAAACTAAACCTTACCAATTCCATCACATAATATGCCACTGGGCTATCATCCAGATATAGCTCAAGAGCTTCCATACCAAAACTGTGTTTAATAAGCTTTTAACGTCTGTCATCCAAAACCTAATTTTCTCCCATTTTATTGTATTCATCTTCCCTAAAAAATCAAAACCATCTTTAATATATGATGGGAGACCAATCACTTTCTGCAGCAAATATTTGTGTAATAAAATACCTATATTATGCAAAAAAATATTTCCTAGCTGAAACTGTAGGTCTGCCAGGAGGATCTCTCATTTGTTTATGCACTTTTGGTAGGCAGTAAAAATATGCCATATCAGACTTATCACCTACCAACTTTTTCTCAGCATCTGATTCAGACCAATAGCCCAGTCTCCACCCTTTATTAATTAGAAAAAGCTATAAAGAAATATACCCAACTATCTTATGTCGTGTTACTGTTTCATAAACACTTAATATCATTAAGTAGGTCATAACACATCTTGCTATATTGTAGGTAATGCATCACAGCAATCTTTTTCCCCTTATCTGAGGGCTTAATCGATAAATCTTTCTGCTCTGAATTTTTTTAAGACATCCATTCATTCTTAGTTAAATTATATTCAACATTTTGTTTATTAAATGACTTAAAAAGACAATTCCAGCTCAAATTCCACCATAGAATAAGATTTTTTTGCCATTATGTGTAAATGGTGGCTTAAAATTACTTAAAATTTTAATATCTGATGTATCTAAATTGCAATAGGCATTCAATTCACTATCACATGAAACAAAGGAGGCATCTGAAACATCCTCCCCTTCTGCATCACTGTATTCAGCATCCCTTCTGTATTTAAACGCTGAACACCCTTATGTATTTGAAAAAAATACCATAAATGCATGCGTACCATTTTAAGCAACTCCATTTTAAGACAGTGTAATCTAGGTATTAGTGGGTACAAATTTTAAACCACATTTTAAAACTGCTAACACATTTTCATCTAACATACTATTAGAAAGGTTTAATACTAAGTCCGTTGTATCACAAAAGAACTTATCAATACCATCTAGTTCTTTTTCTGTTGTTGTTCCATTGGCAGTAATTCGGCTCAACTCTGCTAGCCCTGTTCATATTCGGCATACTGACGTTTTTTTCTGTTGGTTAAATCTCCGGTTGGGGTGAAAATTAGTATGCATATATTGTGGATTATTGGTTTGTGGAAGGGCAGGAAATTGTCTCCTCTTCCATATCACTCTGACCCCAGCTCGTGTCGGCTGAAGACATTCACTCTGACCGCGGCTCGTGTCGGCTGAAGACATATTTCCCCTTCTGTTGTAATTAACCCTTCCTGAAAGCGTACCAGAGACCTAGCTTTCCGATTCACCGGCCTAACAAAGGCCGTACCACTTTCATAGTCTCTAAGGTCTCTCCAAGTTTATACAATTTTTGTTCACACAATTTTTTCTCCAATACCATAAGTTTATCTTGTATATCATGCAGTCCCAGCTCAAACCTTTATCAACCAACATTAACAAATTATTGCACACTAAGTGTATATCTTTTTTAATGTCCAAAAGTTTTACCTCATCTCGTTCTAACAATATTTTGGTCCATTTTATAGCACACCTTTGAGCCATGGCTTCCCATCTCTGTTTGAAAGCTTTTTCCATTGATTTTGACATATCAAATGGCATGGATGGGAACTTCATAGCTCTAAGCCCTTTCGGAGCCATGTCTAGTTCCACATATCTTTGTAAACTCATCCTGTTATACTGAGTTGCCGTTTCTTTGTGTAACAACTGTAACAACTTATTCAGCAAAATTTTCACGTCGGATGAGAAAGCAGTAGAACGTTTACCCACCTCCATAAATGGGTTATAAAAACGGTTACCTCTGGTCTCCTCTAGTAGCATCTCCCATATTGGAGCGGGTCACCCTTTACCACTGCTACTAGCCGATGCCACACTTCCATCTTGGTTCTTATCTGGATTTGATCTCACAAAACCATCCATCCATAGTTAGCTGTGAAGAGTTAGAAGAAATCTTCCTTAAATATACGTGGCAAGTTATTAGCAGGATCACTTGACATACCGCTAAATCAATGTCCACTATACAACAAAAGTAGTTCAGTATAAAATAACCCACAACTTGTAGTCTAATAAATCCTCTTGTTTTATTCCAAAGCACTCTAGCACCTCGGCTAATGTTTAGCCTTCAAGGAATGAATTCCAAATAATACTAATTCACTTTTTTATACCCATGATATCAAAAAACTATTCAACAATTAATTATTTAAATACATATTTAACAAACATAGCTTTAAAACCTGCTTTTAAAGCTGTACAACACATTTCCAACAACAGTTTACATTTAAACCATATGGGATCAAAGTCCCAAGCTTTAAAATAAGCACAGTTTCCTTATACAATAACATATTTCTCTTATCCTCATTTTCTACCTGTATTTGTTGCAACACTGTAGCTGTTAAATGTCGGAACACTGTTATGATATAATTTAAAATTCTGAGCTAAGGGACTTTCCTCTTTGTTTGATCTAATGTCCCTTAAATGTTCCAGCAACATCACCTTAAACATTCTCTTTGTTTGCCCTATATAAAATTTATTACAACCATATTTTATAGCATAAACTACACTTTCAGTGTAGTTTTTCTTTCACTGAAAGAAAGCTGACATGGACAAATTTTTGAGTGGAAAGAGGCCAATATTGGAACTGTGAACTCTGCAGTCCAGATAAACATGATCCTGAGAGGGACAAACTTTTGGAATTTGATAGCAAACCTCAGACTTTGAAGGAGAGAGACAGTAAACCCCAGAACCTGTAGCAGGCAACTGGGAGAACGTTCCTGAATCAGCAGGTCATCTAAGGAAAATCTGAATGTCTTGAAGCCTGCAAAAAGCAATCACCAGCGCTAGGCATTTTGTAAATACCCTTGGGGCAGTAGAGAGGCCAAAGGGCAAAGCAGAGAACTGAAAATGAGAGGAAGAAACACACAAAATCTTCCTGAAAAGACTGCGTGTAGGAATATGAAGTTAAGCATCATCGACATCCAAGGGCACTAGAAAAGCCTGGGGCAGCAAAAGAGGATACAGAGTTTGAAAAGAGCTTCCAAAAAGAAGGAACCTTGAGAAATGTGAGTAAGGAGAGATCTAGTATAGGCCTCAAAGTGCCCTCCTTTCAAGAAACTAGCAACATTCTAGAGTGAAGTGCCTTTCCTACTTACGAAGGTGGGACTGGCTGAATAGTTCCTGGTCCACCAGGGATCTAAGAACCTGAGAAATCGGGAAGCTGCTGTCAAGGAGATTGAGGAATCCCTGTTCCACACGAAATAACCCTGACAGGTGATAGAACCCAAGAATCTGAGGTGATGAGTTGCCAGGTTGGAAGATAGAGGGAGAGCCAAACGGATGAGGGAACTTGGCCGAGGGTTATGGGGCGCAAAATGTTAGAGAAGCAGGCTTATCAGATAAAGGAGGCTGCTGGGCCACATGAGCCTGAGAAGACTTGGCAGGAGGAGCTTGCCTACCACCCTTCCTGCCTTTAGTGGCTTGATGAGGCTGCCTGCGAACAAAAGCAGATGTAGTCGAATAGTTCCTCTACAACTTAAAGCTTTGCAGGACCTTAAACATATGTTAGTGTCCCCTATCTTTACCTTTTTCTTAGACTTAAACATAGCAGCAGCAGTCCTGAAGAGATCCTTGTTATCCAAGGGAGCATCCAACAACTTGGCCATAATGTCTTCTGGTAATGACTGCTGATGAAGCCAAGAGTAACTTCTCATGACAAACCCAAAGGCAGCAGCTATAGAAGTGGCATTAGCTGCATCATAGATGCACTTTATAGAGTGGCAAGCTACCTTGAGAGGTAGAACCCAAAATACGGAGAGCAGAAGACTTTCCTTCAGAATAAGGCAGGTCCAAAATAACTTGACTGGCCTGGGCAGTCAAGGCCAGAACATATATATTCATGTGGGTCTGGTAGTTGATGGCCCTAATGGACAAAGTGGAGGCTATGTAGACCTTCTTTCCAGTCCCCTTCATGGGGCTTTTATCCTTATCTGAGGGCATAATCTTAGAAGGCTAGTCAGGGGAGACTGACACCACAGCAGGATCAACAGACAGACACTTAAATAGGAATTGACAGTCCTCAGCAACCTTGTAGAACATGTTTCCTTGGAACAGGAAGCTGAGAATCAGGAGTCTTAGATGCAGCTATGAAGGTGTCTAACAAAGCAGCCAACACAGGAGGTACTGCAGAAGGTTTAGAAGTGTACAACTGAAGCAACTTGTAATATCTTTTCTGGTTATCAGGCACCTGATGGCTAGGCTTGTATAGGCCCTAGGGCCGATAGCCTAGTTCCAACCTATGAACCTGAGAAGAGTCCCACGTAAAATATTCCATCATTCTGACTATTGTTTCCACAAAAGACACCTCCTCCAAAGGAGACTCTGGCTAATGGACTGCTCTTCATCAGAGCCATAATCCGAAGGAGAAGGCATCTGGAAAGAGTAAGACAAGGACCCTTTATCAGACTCCAAATCTTTATCCGAGGAATCCGGTTCCCTAGGCCTTTTGGAAGGAGTTAGTCCAAGGGATATTAGGCAGAAAACCCCAGAGTAAACTCCTGCCATTTTCTTTCAAGGTCCTTAGGACGTACATTAGTATGTTTAGTCCTCTTTTTTTTTTTTTTTTTTTTTCTTCGTAGGGACATTGGCCCTTACAAACACTGGAGGTTACAAACCCTGTTGGGATTCAATAGAGTACCTGGAGCCTCTTCCCTAACCAGAATCTGCGGAATCCCTGTGGGGTCTTTCAAGAAAATGAACTGCATTTCCTCCTCCGTGTCCAGAGCAGATGCCTGCAAAGCTTCAGAGAACATGCAAAAGGAAGGATCTATGCTGGCCTCTGATGGGGTAGTGACAGAAGAATCCCAAGTCCCCACCAGACTGCCACAGAGCTATCGCCCGCTTCTAAAGAGAGCTGTCCAGTGGAGGCTGGACAGCCAAAGAACCAAGCTGAGATTTCTTAGCTGCCTTCTTGCTTAATAGAAGTACCTCAGGGTTAATTGACTCGGCCATGCTACCCTGGGCTAAATGTTTAAGCCTCTGGTTCTCAAGATAAATGGCCAAGAAAGGCAACTGGCTTCTAAAAGTCTTGGGCACAAATGACTTGCAAATACTACAGGAGGTATGGTCGCAGGAAGCACCTAAACAAAAAGACACTGAAGATCCTTAGGGGTAGTCTGTCTCCCACACTGACATTTTCCCTTTGATGAACTCCAGGTAACCAAAGGAAAACAAGACCCAACACTAAAAAGACCTCGATGGGGGTACTTATCTGACTTCAGCACAGCAAAAGGCATTCAGACCGATGAGCAACGATGGCGTTCAGACTGGTGGCAAGTTCTAGGTAACTGCGTCAGTACGTCACCTTTATGCCCTATGTCTTGTGCTTGGAGTATCCATATGATAAAGCATTAAAAGATCCAAAGGCTTTGGTATACTGGCCAGACATTGGGCTATCCTCTGCAGGAGATCCCCCAAGGTGAATAATAATGCAACAGTGATATAGAAGGACATCCAGTATTGCTTTTGAGTAAACCTCCCTTACTACGAATGGTCTCCTGCTTATTTTTCCAGAGCTCCAATTTGCTTGACTTTCTCACCACACTCGGACAGCGTACTGAGTTAATCCTGCTCTATTCTTGGCAGATAAGAGATTTATTTTATTGCATTACATTTCAGTTAACTGTTTGTTTTTGCTTTTATATCATTTAAAGGTATCCTAATTCCCTAATACTTAAGTTACCTTGACTAGTTTTTTTTTTTTGTTGCACCAATCTTTTTTGGTGTCTTTTACATTAAAAGGTTAGTGCTCTATAAAGACATATGCTGAAAAACCTGTAAGTTAGTGTTGCTAAAACAAAACCATTGCACTGAGACAAGCTTAGAGCAGCTAGTTTGCACATTAAGCAGCACCAGTATCAAATCTTGGCACGATCTTATAATCCAATGCCAAACCCCAGTGACCACCCTAGGATACCTCTATATAACTCAGTTTATAACCAATATTCGCCCACCCAAATACAGCATGGATTTCCAGTTTTAAACAGTCTGCATAGCCAGCTTGGTGGATATGAACATCCTGAGACAATGTAGTAATTGTCTCTCATTCTCAGCCATTTAATCCTTCAAGAAACAAGGTATGCAAGAGATGCCCATACAGTTTCACTGGAAGCAGAAATCTCACATACAAACAAGGTTGTCAAGAACACACACTCCATCCACCACACATGTAGACCAGCTTATGTCTAGACCAAAAAAAAAAAAGAAATCTTCCCAAATCTAAAATACTCAAGCCTATAAATGGCAATGTCTATCCACAGAAATCTCTAAAACGCTTGCCACAGGCAACACCAAACGCCACCAAGTGGAGCCTCAAGGCCATTAAGGTAGATAAACTCATTACCCAGGACTCTTGTCACAGACTTCAAAGCTCTCTTTCAAAATAAAAATCATCTCTAACTCCAGCAAACTGTGTAACAGTTGGAAACTGTTCCAGAGCAAACTACATCCTATTACGTGATAGGTTGTTAAAATTCATTGCCCATCATAGCCCTTAGTTCAGAGCAGTCTATGTGGAGTTGTTCACAGAGACCCTGTGCAACCTTGTAAATAGCTGTAGAGGCTGCTGTACCTACTAGAAGTAATCCTAAATCAAACTCCTTGAATTGATGTGTTGAAACTTAAAACCTCAACTCTTAAAACAATGTAAAAGCACCTAAAAAAGGATCCTGTACTCTCTGGTACTTGTGCTTACCAGTTCCATGGCTGCACAAGAGTGGATAAAAACAGAAATTCTATTGCCCCACTGACTGTTTGCAGGTAGTGTACATTTTCTGCAGCTTAGCAATCCGTGCAAGTGAATATAACGCATCCATTTCACTTACACTGATTAAACACATCATCCCATGCTATTAAAACACTTTGGAGAATTCAGCAAAATAATTTTTGATGTAATGCTGTGAAGTGGCTTTCTAGTAAAGCAGGATTGATGTAAGCCATCCCAAATTGTTACATTATGCTGCTTGCTTGTGAGCCACCCACTCGCTTGGTGATCTCTTAGTGCTCTTTGAGATCCCAAGACTTGACTGAAGTCAAGGTATACAACATCAACCACATTTCCTTTATCGATTTTCCTGTATAACCAATTCATAAAAAATTTATTGGAATGACTGGGCCAGTTTTTCAGAAATCTGTGTTGGTACTTATCCTTTGAGATCTGGAAACCAACTAGCCTTAGGATCATAGGAAGTTACTTTGGTAGTGGCCCTAGGGTCCTTACAAGCCTAGCCAAGTTCTTACCCTTATTTCCACAATCAGCACCTAGTGCCCCTGTCCAAGAGGAACACAGGTGGAACCCCCGGGGTAAGTTTACAGTCTCGCATCCAACTCTCCAGATTGGGTTGGAAGAGGGCCAAAGAGGTACTCTTGTTTGACATGAAGTGTGAGTATGTTCCAAAGGTGTGGTAACCTCAGAGACAAATCTGTCCCTCCAGCAATTTTTATTAATGTCACATACCAGGTTAAGGTCTTTAGAGCGAGTAACATGTATACCATTTGACTTATGGATATGCAGCATTTCCAATAAAGCAGGGTCAGAGATTGCCTTGTATGCAAGGTAGAGATCACCTCTGAGTAGTCTGCATGAAACAAAATAAAGTGACTGATTTCCAATGATCCACATAGGATAGATGTTGAAGACTTTGAATGTTCCTTGTGAGAAACTTTTGTGGTTTCTCCAATTGCTGGAGGTGCTTGGAAAGGTACATACCAAAAGGGGCATTGTACTCTATTATTGGCCTGATGAGGGAAGAGTGCAGGGAGGTTATAACTTTTTTTTTTTTTCCTGGATGCAGTGCCCTTACTTATGAGATGAGCAGTATAGAATGCCCTTCTTAACCCCTGTGGAGACATGCTGGTCAAAGGTAAGGGTGCTATTAACCTGTGCCTAGGTTTCGCACCACTGAGTGCATACTTAAGGTATTGCTTTTCATTTGGTAGTTAGCAGGAACATTACTTTTACCAAAAAGAATGATGGATTTTTTTTTTGCATTGAGTTTAAGGCCATGACTGGCTCCAATCATTTGTTTAAGACTCCCTTGTAGGATGTTGACATTATTTGGAGATTCTGTGACCACTTAGTTTGCAGTCCTCAGCAAACTTTGTCAGCCACAGATCTTTAGTTTTTGCTTGTACTTTGGAGAAATAGATTCCAAACAGTAGTGGTCCCAGGACTGATCCCTGTGGAACACCACTGGTTACAGGTCTGCTGTTGGAGGTGGATTCCCCTGTTTTGATATATGGGTTCCATCAGTGAGACAAGTGACCTATCTAATGATGTAAGGGTTGATGCCTTGTTGGGTGAGTTTCAGTGATGCCTAAGTAGGGGATAGTGTCAAATGCCTTGGCTAAGTCCAGGTAAGCTGTATGCACAGATTTCCCTTCGTCCAGGGCCTTGTTGACTGTCCTGAAAAAGTCTACCAGGTTTAACAGGTATGATTTTCCTTTGACAGATCCAAACTGAGTAAGCTCCTTTGACAGATCCAAACTGAGTAAGCTCAAGTATTTGGAAATGACCTATATCTTTATAACGTCCATGATGATTCATTCCATGGCCTTGCAGATGAGGCTAGTCAGGCTAATGGGTCTATAGTTCCCAGGGTCAGTGGAAGCACCACCTTTGTGCAGGGGAATAAAGGTTGCCGATTTCCATTCAGCTGGTATGAAGCCTGTGCTTAGACTATGATTGAAAAGAGTACCCAGTGGTGGTGTTAATTTGAATAAATTACAATAAGTAAATGCCAGCTCTAAACCCACAATTTTTTTAGTGCTTTTGTTCGCTCACAATGAAGGAGAAGTTCCTTCATTGTGAACGAATGAAAGCGCTAACAATAAATTGTGGATTTAGATCTGGCATTTATTTCTGGTATTTTATTCAACTGTTGGTGGTATTCGGATTTCTCTGTGGTGTTAATTCATGTTGGAGACCATGTAGGACGCAGCCTGGGATATTATCGGGTCCCATAGATGCTGTGTTTTTGGCCTTGGGGCATTTATGACCTGCTCGTTAGAGATACAAGGTAGGGGACAGGTGGTAGGGATGTCATGGGGTACATGTGGCAGGGACAGGAGTGAAATTTTCACAGAACCTGTCGGCCAACAAATTAGGTATGTCCACAGGCTCAGTAAACATGTATGTGGTATTAACTACCAGTTTGGCACAAATCTGGGCCTTTCCTTTTAGGTTATGGATGTAACTATAGAATGCCTTGTGGTTGTCTTTTATTGAAGCTAATTTGGACTCTAGTTTGGTATGGAAGACTTCACAAGAAGTCTTATTTGCTTGTATAAGCTGAGGGAGTGTTTCCAGTTTAGGACGACTCTCTCCCTATTACTCTTGGACAGCAATTTCTTCCTCTTATTGTAAAGCCTGTTAATGGCAGTTGTCCACCAGGGAAATTTGTTCTTCCTTGAGGAACTTGTTTGGTCCTATCTGTTACGGCAGAGTCAATCCAAGTTTACAGGTGCTCTTATAAAGCATTGGTGTAAAGCTTAGCATAGTTGTCAGTTCCATCTGACAGGAGGTGCAGTGAAGCT
The DNA here is from genome assembly GCF_019279795.1 of Protopterus annectens. Taxonomy (NCBI): domain Eukaryota; kingdom Metazoa; phylum Chordata; order Ceratodontiformes; family Protopteridae; genus Protopterus; species Protopterus annectens. The sequence continues at coordinate 1,961,972,995 of NC_056743.1, read as the reverse complement.
ATTCATACCATCCCGTAAAAGGTTATAATTTGCGTAGGAGACGTTTTGTAGTTTAATTGCTGCTGGGGGGGGGGGGTACAGGTGTGATTAGTTCCTTCAAATGAGACGGATTTGTGGTCCGATCTCACCAGAGAGAACATCACAGTGGGAGTGCTACAGTGGCCTGCCATATTGGTAAGAAACAGGTACAGGATGTTGGCATCCCTTGTGGGGGTGTCAACCAGGTGGTCCAGGGCATTGGAGTTAGTGAAGTTGAAAAACCTTTGGGCAAGTGCGTTTGAGCACTAGTAATTTACCCAGTCAATGGATAGTTGGTTGCCCAAAGTCATGGTGTTTGGATTTATCTTGATAGACACGAGTAGATCCAGATAGGCAGAGTGGGTGTCCTAATTCATGGAAGGGGGTCTTGTAGCTGGCAGATTCTTGAATAGGTGTCCTACCAACAGTTAATTGCACCTGAAGTGTTTCCAGGGAATCATACTGTTTAACCAATCTGGAGGTGTGTTTATCTTTAATGAATATTGATACACAGCCTCCTTTAGTTTTCAAGCCTTCAGTTTGTGGTGTGAATGTGTTGGAAGGAGGTGAGACCCGGTATGGCTGGGGTGCTCTCCATGGCCTTGAACTAGGTCTCCGTGACTGCACAAATGTCTGTTTTCTAAGGTGAGGACAGCTTCCAGTGAGCACAGTCTCATGTTGATACCTCTAGCGTTTAGCAGCATAACCTTGCAACTGTTTGTAGATGGAGTTTTTGCGTTGGGAATTTTATCCTTCAGACACTGCCTAAAAAAGGCACTATGGGGATAGCAAGAGCCTTAGCCAGTAATAGAAATCCCAGGGGTGATGGATGAAGACCATCTGTAGCAAAGTATAGGGGTCTATCATGTCTTCTCAGGCTGACAGCTTCTGGTGTTGTTCTAAGGGGATCCACTAAGCCAATTATTGAAGTCAGTCATTTTCTGTTTGTATTGAGGCATCACCCGTGGTGAAGGTAAAATGCTGCTTAACACTAGGGACATACCTGCCTGAGACGCACAGTCCGTGAGATCCGTCATATGTCTCTTCACATAGTCCAGAGAGGTACGTCTCAAATCATTCACATGGACTATGATGGAGTCATAACAGTACCTGTTGAGAGACTTGAGTGCATGTGTGATGTGGCATATCCTGGCACCTGACAGCTGACCGTGACCTTTTCCTTATCCAGCTTGGTGAGAGGGACATCAGTGTCTCTCAGTGGAATCACCTTTGACTAATATGTTAGATTTTGTGTGTTACTTTAAAGGTTTGACTAGTGAGACACTGGTGTGTGAGCTGTTGTGTAATGAGCTCTGCAGAGGAAGTGTTGTGTAGGGTGCTTGTTTGGGCAGTCTCTAGTGTTTTAAGTATGTTTCTGGTGAGGACCTCCAATTATGTAGGTATGTGGGATGTGGTTTGGGTGGAGTAGGTGAAGTGTGCATACTGGCAACCCCACTCATTGTCATATGTACTGACTGGTGTGTGAGAGCATGTATTCAAGGTTCTTAATATAGTTGGATCTTACATTGTGTTTGTGTGGACAAGGAGTAAAGGGTTGTCTGAACTCGAAGCAGTTGCTACACTGCTTCAGGATGTCCATGTCAACCAGGTTGGCTGGAGAAACTCTGGGAAGTTGCCCATAGTGATAGGTCAACTTGTGTGATCAGGAAAAGAGGTCACACTTAGGAGTGGCTAGTGGTTGAGAGGTGTGTTGGCACCTCTGCAGCTAGGCTTTGTGTTCTACCTGACAGTAGAACAGGGCTGTGAGAAACCTCTGGAGGACCACAAGGAAAGTGCTAAGGTAAAATTTAACAATGTTTGTCTTTAACCGCCAACGGTAACCACTGTTACGCAGCAGTACACGAAGAAGCAGTACACATCAACAAGTGCAAAAGCAGGGCTTAAAACCAGAAAAGTACTCTTTAGCTCAAACTAGAGAGTAAGAACACAGTCTGAGTTTTACTCCAATCACCCTCGATTGGATGGGGGACTCAGACAGCACTTCTCACACAATGGTGCAGAAGGGCCTTCACCGACAAAGGTGGCTTGACATTGATGCTCAGAAGTTTCAAAACGGACCCGGAAATAGCAAACTTGGAACTGGGCACTGCTACAGCTGAATTAATGCAACGTACAGTAAAATGCGACAAAAAGTAGTTTAGACAATTCAGACACTGGAATGCAAATACAAATTAAAAGTGCAATATTGGATCAAAAACAGGCACTTAGTCAGTTGGAGGCAACAGATGCCTCCGATATTTCAGTATCTCGGTGAAGAGCGGGATGTTCTTCGTGTTTCACTGTTGCAGTCATCACATTTGGGTTGTCTGCTTCCAGTAGCCCTGATTAACAAAGTCTTGGGTCCTACGTCGTTTGCGGTCTCCTCTTCCGTGATGTCAGGTCGTCAAGAGTATAAAACCTGCAGCCGATGTCATTACATCAGTCTTTCTTGCTGTGCGGTGCCCGAAGCAGAAGCAGTTCGCAAGTACCAGTCGGCCGTCTCCTGAAATTTTCGTTTGAGTTTCAGAACTAAAGTCTTCAACTAAAAGCTAAGTACCCCATTGGGGAAACTTTTTTTTTTTTTTTCTTGCTCTAAACCGTTGTAAATTGCATTTCTTGTGGAAAGCAAATACCTCAAAGATTTTAATTCGTACTGTATTCCTTGCCTAGGCCCTGACCTCGACGTACCTCCCTGTTTTGTGCCTTATTTAAACCATGAACTGTCCGTCAGTATATTTTCACTTCTGAATATTTTGGTGCTCTGTTTAATTATCCCGATATGTCTTCGGTAAGCCATCTGACTACCGACATTCCAAAAAAACACAAAGATAAAGACAGAGGCCGCCGAGATGCTGGTACTCAGGCACTTTCAGCCCCCAATACCTGCTACTTCAGATTCGCAGGCCTCTACTGAGACCCATTCGGAGTCCCGTATGCCGCGAGATGTTTCAACTTTGGAACCTGCGGATGTCTCTACCTTGGATGGGTCCGAAGCCACTGTGCAGGCACCAGCTTCTGAGGGTGTATTCAGGCCTACTGACTTGCATATTAAACCAACGCCATCTTCTTCTTCAAGGCCTAAAACTCGAACCATGCCTAGAAAACTGATGCCCAGACCGCATGGTCAGGCCTCTATGCCTAAACATCAAATCATAAGAATGAATGAAGACCTTATTACTTATCAGGGGAAGTCAACCTTCCCCCCTCTGAGACCTAGGACTGTGTTTGCTTATGATACTTTTGACCAGGATTCTGGAATTTGTTTCCTCTGACCCGGATTTACCCTTATCAATCTATGAGGATTCTGATGCTGAGAGGACTCTATTTCCTCTGCTTCTCCCCCAGAGGATTTCTCTTTCGATGAAACCTTACTTACTCAGGGAGCATTTTCATTGGGAAAGTCAGGTTTTCTCTGATTCTAAAAAGAGGCTTAGGGATTTCTTACTCCTGCCTCAGCACAGGCCTTTAGCTTTACCTCCTGTACTGGACATTGTTGATGCCTTTTTGGAATCTAGCATGGCCCCTGACACTCTACCTCTTGCTCCCAGAAAACCTGATAGATTTTACAGGGTTCCTTACTCTCTCAAGTTCCTTTTCAAAAATCCTACTGCGGATCCTAAAACCATTTCACAGGGACCTAAGGACATTAAAGCTTCTGCCAAAAATCCTACTCCCTCTGATAGAGACTCCAGGGCTCTGGATAGATGGGGTAAGAAGTTATACACTTCTGCAACTTGGGCCATTAGGGCCTTGAATTGCCAGTTTCATATGTTAAAGTATCAGCAGCATATTATTGGATTGCTTAAACAGAAAATTATGTTGATTTCTGATGGTGCTGAAAATAAGGATTTACAGGATTTAATGCATTCTGCTGAACAAGTTTGTAAATATACATTGCAATGTGGTTTTGATTCACTACTGACATCTTGCAGGGCTGCTGTAACTGGGTCTGTACTTAGAAGGCATGCTTGGCTTAAGGGGCAATCCTTACCAGATTATGTTAAAGCGAAATTACTGGATGCTCCCTTAAATCAGGACTGCCTGTTTGGCAACAAGGCAGAAGAATTTCTTAAAAGATGGAGGAAAAAGCTAAATCTATGCAAACTGTTAAAGATTTTTTACAAGTACAACCTCCGAGATTTAGTAGGCATTGGCCTTCTAAGAACTGGTCCTTTCCTGCTTCTTCCAGACCTTCTCAATCCAAACCCAGATCCAGCAGAGCATCCAGGCTTCAGTCCCAGGGTACACACAGGACTAAGCAGTGGGAGGCCTCCACTTCCAAACCTGTGAGTAATAAAAATCCCCCCTATGGTAGACCTGTCTCTGACTTATTTTTAAAACTTCCAAGCACTTCTCAACTGACTGCCACTTTGGGGGGAAAGATTACATTTCTTGCAAAGAACTGGGGGATTCATTACCCAGGACAAATGGGTTTTAAATGTAGTGTCCCAAGGATACAGATTTCACTTCCACACATTACCAACTCCAAGCGGTTGGCCGGATCTACCTCCAAATCAGTGGGCAGAGGCCCAAAAGCAAGTAATCTCTCTCTCGAGCATAGGGGCTATTCAGTTGATACCAGAAGAGGAAAAGGAACAAGGTTTCTACTAGAGACTTTTCCTGGTACTCAGAAAAGACAATTCATGGCGTCCTATCCTGGACCTGTCTACTCTAAACACCTTTTTTGGTGATTTCAAAATTCAAGATGCTGACTCTCTTTAATTGCTTCCTATGCTAGGCAAAGATGCCTGGTTGGCAACACTAGATTTAAAGGAAGCATACCTGCACATCCCAGTCAGGGAATCTTGCAGAAGATACCTACGCTTCAAAGCAGGCTACACGCACTATCAGTTCTCTGCACTGCCCTTTGGCTTATCTACTGTGCCCAGGGTATTCACAAAGTGCCTAGCTCCAGTCATTACATTTTGCAAGCAAAGAAATATTCAGATATGCCCATACCTGGACGATTGTCTAATTCAGGCAGAAAACCAGGACATATTTTGAATCATCTGGCTTTTGTACAAAGGTTGCTAACTTGTCTGGGGTACACCATAAATGAAAAGAAATCACACCTGGTACCGTGACAACAAATTGTATTCCTGGGAGCAAGCTTGAATACAACTTCCCAGATGGCTTTCCTCATGCCAGAGAAACAAATTCACTTGACAACCTACTTCAAACAAGAGGCCACAAAAACCCTGCTATCTGCAAGGCAAATACTACAAGCTTTGGGGTTCATGGCCTCCTGCATTTTTCTAATTCCATATGCAAGACTGCTTATGAGGAAACTACAATGGTATCTAAAAAGCCTATGGTGTCAACATTCTCAGGATATAGAAACAATGATTCCTATCATTACCTTGCCTGCACCTAGAGTTCCTTTGGTGGGCAGAGGCCTGCCACCAAAACAAGGGACTACCATTCACACTACCTCCTGCCGCCCAAACCCTAACAGACACATCAGACTATGCATGGGGGCCGAACCTGGCAGGGAAGTGCATTCAGGGCAAATGGAACCCAAGTCAAATGCACCTGCACATCAGTCTAAAAAATGTTAGCTGTACAGAATGTTCTGACAGCCTTCAAAGACCACATTCTTCTTGGACAATTAATGGTAAAGACTGACAACACCACTGTTATGCGGTACATAAGCAGGGGGGTACACATTTTTACTCCCTTTGCAGACTAGCCATGGCATTGTGGAACACAGCCTTGAGCTACCAAGTGCATCTACAAGCTCAGTTCCTGCCAGGAAAACTTAATACACTGGCAGACTGACTAAGCAGACATTCATGGACTCACACGAGTGGAAACTGGAACCAAGGTTTTTCAACATGTTGACAGGCAAATGGGGGAGCCCAGGTATAGACCTGTTTGCCTACCCCAGAACTATCAATTGGAAAAATTTTGCACAAGGACTCCCCACAGGTTTTTCCAGCTGAAGGACAGAGCATCAACTTTCCAAGCTTAACAGTTTATGCCTTTCCTCCTCTGCCTCTGCTCTCCAAAGTAATACTTAAGATCAAACAAGACAAACCAAGGACAATTTTGATTGCACCACACTGGCCACTCCAACACTGGTACCCCCTTCTTTGCAGTGTCACTGTTGGCCCCATGGCACCTGCCTCAGAGTCCTACCCTGCTATCTCAGCAGGAGAACCAGATTCTGCACCCTCCCCCTCAAACACTGAACCTAGCAGCCTGGCTACTTACCTAATCTCTCCTTTACCATCCCTCAGTAAACCAGTGATGAATAGCATTTTAGAGGCAAGGAGGCTTAGTACTAGAAAATCTTGTGCTGAAAAATCGAAAAGATTCTGTGCCTAGAACCATTCTCAGGGAATGAGCACAGCAGTGCCCAATTTACCTCAGATTTTACAGTACTTAACTGAGATGCTTCACAAGGGCCTTTTTCCTCAAAAATTCACGCCTCAGCCATTTCAGCTCATTATAACACAGAACTTCCCCTCTTCTCTCATCCACAGTTCAAGCAGTTCCTCAGAGGGGCCAAATAAAAATGTTAAGACCACCCAGGAAAGCTCCAACTCCAGCCTGGGACCTTTTCTTTGTATTGGAGAAACTCACCCTTCCTCCTTTCTAGCCAGCTGCTTCTGCAGATTTCAAATTCTTTTTTTGGAAAACAGCTTTCCATTTAGCAATCACTTCAGCAAGAAGGTCATCTGAATTACAGGCCCTTATGGCAGTGGAGCCTTTCATCTTTTTTCATGCGGACAGGATGTCCCTCAGGACCAAATCCCTCTTTCATGCCAAAGGTGGTATCCAGTGTGACCTTAATCAGTCCATTCTTTTGCCGACCTTCTTCCCTAATCCACAGAACAAAGGGGAACGTTTACTGCACTCCTTAGATGTGCACAGACAACTTAGATTCTACTTGGACAGGACTAAACCTCAAAGGAAATCTGAACAACTGCTGGTGACATTTGCTGCAGGGACAGAGGGGAAGACTATTTCAAAGCAAACCATCTCCAAATGGATAGGCCATTGCATTCATTTCTGCTATAAGCACCATGGAAAACCTATCCCCCAGGGGATCAGACCCCAAAGGAAATCTGAACAACTGCTGGTGACATTTGCTGCAGGGACAGAGGGGAAGACTATTTCAAAGCAAACCATCGCCAAATGGATAGTCCATTGCATTCATTTCTGCTATAAGCACCAAGGAAAACCTATCCCCCAGGGGATCAGACCCCACTCAACTAGGGCTGCATCTACCTCTACAGCATTTCTCGGAGGCGTACCTACCAGGGACATCCTAAAAGCTGCTACCTGGAGTTCTGTGCATACTTTCACCAAGCATTACCATTTGCCAATTTTCTCTAAATCCAGAACTGCCTTTGCTACTGCAGTCTTATAGCTAGTCCTAATGCTATCTAAATTCCTCCTCCCATTCTTAGCTTTGGGAACCTACTCAAATGTGATGACTATAACAGTGAAACGCTAAGAACATAGTACAGTTGTGTACACTTACCATAAGTGTAGATGTTAGTGTATTCACTATTGCCAGTCCTGGTTACCCTCCCTCCAGCCCCCTGACATCTTTTTGGCTATACCTCTTCTCTCCTTTACAATACTTAAAAGCTTTCAGATGTTGTTTTTTTGGAGGTATAAGCTTGTATATGTACAGATTTAATTGCTTCCCATTAGGGGGGCACCTGACATCTGGAGCAAGAAAAACTGATGTAATGATGTCTGCTGCATGTTTTATACCCCTGACGACTTGACGTCACTGAAGAGGAGACGGCAACCGACTTAGGACCTAAAACTTTGTTAATCAGGCCAACTGAGGGCTACTGTAAGCAGATAACCCAAATGTGATGACTGCAACAGTGAATACACTCTAACAGCTACATTTATAGTAAGTGTACACAACTGTACTTATTGCTGCTCAAGTGATACCAAACTGGGTATATTCAACGACTTTGAATCTAACCTATGTTATAAAATGCTGAAGTACTAAAAATTCAAAGTGCATAAAATCAGTCACAACAGCAGAAAACAGTTTAATGCAGCAATTCACCAGCAGTTCCCAGCATAGAAGGGTGTAGGCCACAGTCTCCCTCCACAAGAGTCTAGACCACAAACCCTTCTAGTGTAAAACTGGTTTTGGTGCACAAGTGTGTAAGCCAGAACTAAGACACTTCAGAATAACAGATACAATAAGCCTTCAATCAGCAGTTTCCAGCACTACGACACTTCCGAATAACGGATACAATAGGCCTTCAAACAGTATTTCCAGCCAGAAGGGTGTAAGCTATCCTCCTGCAACAAGAGTTTAGACCAGAAATCCTCCTAATGTAAAGTAACTGGTTTGGAGCCCAGATGCTTAATCCAGAACTAAAACATTTTCAGAATGACAGACCGTCTTCAACAAGCAATTTCCAGCTTAGAAGGGTGTAGGCTGTAATACTCTCCTGCCACAAGAGTTTAGACCACAAATCTCCCTAATGTAAAATAACTTGTTTGGAACCCAAATGCTTAAACCAGAACAAAGATGCGTGGAACAGATACAATAGGCAGTCAGCCGGAAAAATTCCCAGCTCAGAAGTGCAGAGGCTACTCTCTCCTCTCTCAGGAGTGCAGACCACAAACCACCTTAATGTAAAGTAACTGGCCTGAAGCCCAAGTCATTTAACCAAAGCTAAGGCACTTAGAGCAGCAATTGCAATTTAATCAGGCTGCTAACCAGCAGTAATAAATGCAGCGGAATAAATGCAATTGAACACTTTATTAATTTCTTGCTTTTACTGTTTTTGTGTCTCTCCCTATTTTAAGAACAGCTTTTTTTTTTGTTAGGAAAGGAAATAGATAATTCAAGGTTAAGAAACTAAGAGTGTGGGTCTTCCCAAATGATCTCACTGTACACAGTAGAATGAGCTGTTGCGATGGGACTGGGAGGAATGTCCAATATTAAGTTTATAGTAGAGGTGGGCAACTCGCAAGCCACCAGCTTTTAAGAACACAATAACAATTAGGCAGGTGGGTGGAAGAAAAAAATGGAGATTGAATCAGAGCAGAAGTAAAGAAACCTTGGAACTAAACGCTAAGATTTGTTCACAAAACACAATAGAATACTGTTAAAAACTACAACCCAAGAGCCGCATAGGATTGTTAAATATGCTGTGTCCTGCTCCTGTGGTCAGACTGACTGCTTCGCAATTATCCATAAATTCTGCCAGAACCTGTAAAGTTGTTCTGCTATAATCTCTGCCATGTACTCTTGAACCTTGCCACTGCTGAATGGCTGTAAGAGTACTGTCACGTGATCTGGAAGTATGCCTGCTAGGCTGTTTAGGATCATGTGCAGTGTGTGTCCTTGGCTTTGTGAGTATCCTTTGCGCAGCTTCCCCTAGTATGTGACTGTCTTTATATGTCCTTTTTACCCTTCCATTCCAAAGCTGGCACTTTTTTTCCTGTTTTGTGAAGATGTCTACAAATTGAAAATGCCTTTTTCTTTGTCGTTGACTAAGCTATATAGCTGTCTCTTGAACTTGTCTTTTTCTATGAATCCCTTCTTCCCACTCCTTCTTATAGATCTTTTTAAAGAGACATTCCCAGAGGTTTTTTGTTCTGATTCTGATCTTTGTTTTCATTTTCAGTCGGGCTTTCTTAGCGTTTCCCAACTTTAGCTGTGGTGTTGGGGGAGGGGTAGTTACAGGAAGTTTCAATGGTTTTAGTCCAATTCCATTTCAAATCACAGCTGTACTCGAGAGCTCAGAGTCATTAGTTTCACTTGTGCTTTTTATCCTTGGAGAAAAGTAGCCTTTAAGGAACTTTATGGCCTCACTTGCTACTACCTTGGAGGAAAGCATATGAGGGCTACAAAGCTAAAACATGAGTAAACAGTGTTCGGTTAGTTTTATTTCATATTTTTTGTGCAGATTTCTTAATGCTAGCTATGTGCTATGATAAACATAACTGCCACTTGCTCTGTAGAAAGCATCAGAAGAATGCAAGTTTTGAACAGTCGAAGCAGTTTTTTTTTTTTTTTTTTTTTCATGTTTTTTTTTAATCTGAGTACTAGCGAAGTGCAATGGTGTAGAAAAACACGTGTAACACAAGCAATAGATTAATTTTAAACAAAGTCCAAAACTTACTGTCACAATGAGTGCTGTACAGTACAGCAACCTGTGATAGTTTTGCTGTACTACGAAGTAGAGGAGTAAGTCAGTAGACTAAGATGTATAAATTTACTAAACTGCTCTTTGACTGTACTTCTCACAGTTGTGCAATGCAGAATTAAGATGAGCTTTTTGACGAGTTCATAAAAAGTTGAGTATTGCCCAATCTCCCTTGCCACAAAGGCAAACAAATGTAATTACCTTATTGTTTCCCAGTGATCAGAGACTGAAAGCTTTGACAGGAACATAATATTCATTTTGTTCACCAGAAGGAATGGGAATGAAAATCAGTCTGCATAAAGTAAACTGAAACCAGTAGGGTTGATGATGACGTGGTGAGGTTAGTTACAACCTGGAGGTATCAGGACAAGTTTCTTTTGGTCAGACTTTTAGACTCTGGGATTGTCCCTTTAAGTTTCTTTGCCTTTCTTGTCATGCTATACTTTTTTAAGCTTCCTGGTAACTACTTACCTGATCTCCTTTCTTTAACCAGTACAAACCACCTCCTTTGTGTGGACTGCCTTTTCAACCTTCCTGTTGAGTCACATTGGCCTTTAAATGTCTTGCTCCCCCCACACCCCTCTTCTGTAGCTCTTTGTATAGTTCTGATTGTCTTTATTCACAGGCTGTTCCATTTAATTGTTTCTAGTTTCCCATGTCGGTCCCTATCTTCGTGGCCTATCTTTCTGTAGTACAGTTCTGAGTTTTGTTTCCTTCCTGTTCTCCTTGAGAGATTTCTTACAACTTAGTCTCAGCCTCTTCCATCCTTCAATATGTTATCCTTTCCTACTTTATTTAGTAGCTTACTTTTTTTTTCCTGCCTGGAGACCTTATTAACTCCTTTACTTGCTGATTTGTCCTATGTTCCATCATCCAGTGGTCACTATATTTTGTAGAATACCAATTCTTACTTTTTTTTGTCCCTTGTCTGACAAACACCTGCTACTATCTGATGGTTTTTGAGGCTCCTATGTTCCGTGCTGTGCTCCTCAGTTCTCATATGGCTCCCAGTTTGTTCCTCCTAAAGTAGACTGCTTCTTGTCCCATTTTACCCTTGATGTCCTGTGATCTCCATATCACAGTCCCTTTGATAATAAAATGAGTAAGTGGAGAATTTCAGATCAGAAGCAGACAGAACAGTTGCAATAAAAACACATGCAAATTAATTGAACTCCTGATGTTACTTAATACAATCCTCTGCTCCACCTGTCTTCTGTCCTATGCCCCATTTTTAACTAAAGATTTGTATGTTGCATTTCAGTCTTTTGTTTACTCGTGTATATACTAAACATATCTCTTGCCTTCCCTGATGATTGTGTACCTTTCAGCACGATTGTTTGCCAGAGCTCTTTTGCTGCTTTTTTGTTTTCCTTTCATAGGTAAGTACAAGGCTATCAGCCCAAAAGCCTAAGTAAGCCTAGCCAACAAGGTTCCCTGGCTTACGCCACCCAAGAAGGTTATTTTCCTGTGCCCCTTTCGAGCAGAACCACAGAAGTGATCCCCAGGGTGTATTTCCTATTTCCCATCCACTTATCAGTCTCTTCTCACCCCACATCATAGTATAGTTTTCCTGGTGCATCTTTCATTCCAGATTTCAGCAAGTCTGATCCTCTTGCAGAGAGGTGCACTGGTGGCACAGAGGTGTTCTCTATCATGCCCCCACCCCATTCACACTGAAGTCCATATTCCTGTTCGTTTCACCTTCTGAACCATTTATTGTAGTCTTGAATGTTCTCCTCCTAAAAAGGGCACTGCAAGGAAGGTTTTACCAAAGCAATACACTCGGCTCTTTGCACTTTGTGGCCATGTCCCATACATACTCTTCTTACTTTTACTTGCCAAATCATTGGTGTCTGCCTGTACTTTGACACGTACCATCTGTCACCAGGTAGATACTTTATTATTTCTTGCCTTTCCTGATGTTAGTGCAAGGATTGGTTTCAATGCTTCTTGCCCATTCTAACATTCTTTGTGATTGAGGCTGTGATCATTAGAACTCTCCCACCTGCTGTCCCTGCTAAAGTCCTCCATAGTTTGCCTGTGATCCTTGGCTTACCTGCTTTTCTTATCTTTCTTTGTTTCCATTTTTCTCCCTCTTTGTTAGGCCCTGCTCCTGGCTACCTCCTTTATTCTTGAGCTGCTTCTGTCTAGTTGAATCTCTTCTTGTCTGCTGCTTGTCTGTTCCAACTCTGTCCTATCTGTTCTGTTTTTTCTTTGCACTTCAACTACCAAGATCCTGTTCTCTCTCTCTCTCTCTCTCTCTGCCATCAGCCAATGGGCACGTATTCTGAACATTAGTCATCTCCCTTCTGCATTCTGTGCATCTATCTTCATCCAGCGAGTAAGCCATGTTGCCATATCACACTTGGAACACTTAATATTTATCAGTCCCTCTTTGTCCAGATTAGTTTTCCTCTTTTTTGTAAGACTTTCTTTTTAGGTCTTTCTGTTTTTAGCTCTTTGAATGCAGTTTGCATTGACAGATTTCTAATCTGATGCTGGTTCTGATTGCTTAACGACTGATGTCCTGACTGAAATCACTGTTGCAGTATTCTTGACATATGGGTTTTTTCCTGTGATGTCTGGCCAGGGTACCAAAGCTTTACCTTCCCAAGGGTGTATGTACGATGCATGACCCCCGCTCATATGTTTTGGGGTGGATTCACTTTATAACCTCAATGCTGAAATATAGAATTTCAGTATCCCGAGACTAAAACCGAATCCACAAAATACCGCAAACAAAAACTGCAAAACCATATAACCGAAAACACCTCACACACTACACTAAACATACAACACTCACATCACAACATAAGCAAAAAAAAAACACCTACACAACTCACACACACAGGGGGGCAAGCCCCGCTGCACCCCCCACACCCCCTACTTGTATATACTAACTTCGAGATCGCACAAACACAACACAAAAGCTCACTCACACACGCACATTCTCCAATCCCTCACACACACTCCAACTCCCACTCAAAACCCTTACAAAACACTCACTTACCTGACAATAACACCTACATCCACACATGCGCACCGCGCACCACCAAAACATAAACCCGGATATTACGTAGCACAACTTCATAACCGCAAATTCGACATATATTCGAGATATGTGAAATTCACAATTATGAACGTTCGTTATTTCTAACATTCGACTTTATAGCTTTGAGATACTGAAATTCGACATTTCAGTATTTCAATGTTATAAAGTGAACCCGTTTTGGGGTATATAGACAGACATACGCACAAGTTCCACAGACTCTCGCTGCCAGTCTGAACACAGGTCATGCATCCATTGGACTGATCTACAGCAGGATGCACTGTGGTAGTTGCCCCATTGAGGAGCATCCTTTTCTACTATTTTGGACTGTGGTTTAAAACTTTTGTTAAATGTCAGCTAGGAGGGGTGAGTGAGTGTGGTAGGCAGGTTCCGTACAAGGACTTTCACACAATGTGCCTTTTTTGTTTAAACCCGGAACATAACTGCATATCTTGTTCTGTCTACCAGTTCATTCCAAAAACCCTCAAGTCGAGGCTTTCCTCCCTTAATATATTCCTTGAAATGCAGAGTATGAAACACCTAGCCCAAGCAAAGATGGTGAAATTCCCACCACCCAACATCACCCTTCCACCAAAAAAGGAAGTCAAGGGGTTCCAAGACAATTTGGTAACGTTTGCGTCGAAATGCCCACTGAGGTTGCAGAACCAGCGGTGCATAGATATCATCTTAGTTGCCACTACCGAGACCCTATTGGAGGCTGGAATGGTTCCTGAAGCCTTATAGATGAGATACCTTGTAGGAAGAACACATAATCATTCTGGAAAGACCGCACTGGAATTTCCAGATATTCTGAAGTATGCTGTGGTTTTGAGCCTTCAAGAGTTCTGGCAGATGGCACACCTAAAAACAAACCTAAGTGTGTAACCTCACCTACAGCTTCTAAGGAAAAAGAATGGGCCGATGACTTCCAGGGCTTATTTAAAGATGTCATAGCCCTGAAGCCTCCTCTTTTTATGACCCAGCTGCCTCCGGTCCCACAAGTACATACCCAAGATTCTTCCTCTGAGGATGAACAAGATGTAGACACTGACCATTCTCTGCATTACTCCTCACAAATGTATTTTCCAGCTCACCTCCCTTCAGATGAAGGGGATTCCCTTTCTCCAGATTCTCCTATTGAAGAGGCCTCTTTTGAAGAAAGTATTCAAAGCATGATGAGGCATTTTGAATGGCGATCTGAGTAAGTCTCTGATGTACAAATGAGATGCTGTAGCCTTCTGAAAATGAGAACTCAATCTGGTCCCTCCAGCTGTAGAGGCATACCAAGACTCCTTCCAGTCTACGTCTGCAGCCCCTGATTCTCAGCCACCAGCAAGACCAAGCGAGTTCTGTAAGGAACCTGATGACCTTAAGTACCTTTGTAAGAATTCTGACTGACCCTGCTGCAGTTCCCCTTTCCTCAGATAAACCATCTAGGTTGCTCCCCCGTGTTAACGCCCTTCCACTGACAAAGATGGTAGAGCTGTGGATACATGGGTGAAAGAGTTTATACCTCCTCCACCCAAGACTTCAAAGCTGTTAACTACCAGTCCCAAATGACCAAGTGTTTGCTTTCTGTATTACAGTTTTTGCAAAAGGTTTTGTCAGACCAACAATCAGCAGATTCTAAGCAACAAATGCAGACACTACAGTCCCAAGCTACACAGAAAGCCAGACACCGCAAAAAATGGAGTTAGTATTTTGCGGATGCTGCCTCCAAGGCTGCTGCCACATTCATTCATTCATCGATGGTTGTATGGCTGCACAGTAGTCCCATCCCTGAGGACTTCAAATCTAAACTACTAGATTCACCTTTTAGACAAAGATCTCCTGTTTGGTCCACGGGGTGCCAGTCTCTGTCAAACTTGCCTTTATCTTGTATAGCTTTAAAGTCTGTAAACAGATTCTATTTTGTACAGTTCCTAGATGTCATAGAAATTACCCAGCCAAATCTATCCCTCTTTTTGTTGAGGACCGTAGGTCCACTCACAAAGAAACACCAAGAAAAAGATTTCCAGACAAACCTCGTAGGGAATCACCTTCAGCGAGGCTTCCTTTTGGAAACCAAAACCTATGACTACCTTCCCTACTACCCCTCCCTGTCCTTATCCCTGTGTCCAAAAGACTCTGCTCCCCCCCCCCCCTTTGGGAAATGGTAATGCTCTCTTCCCACCCTCCGCCCTTTCATTTTCCTTCACCTTTTCTGGTATCCCTAGATCCAAAGGATTCCTAACTTCGCATTCCCATTCAACCTTCTTGCAGGATATTCCTCAGATTTCATGTCTGGCTCTTCACGTTTTCATTTTACTGCTTTGCCTTTTGTTCATAGATTAGTACTTTGGTAACTGCCTCTGTGGGCCATTTTTAAGCGTAGACTGTTACCCCATGTGAGAATCGAATACTGTTTGTGTTTGTAAGGTAAACAATTATTCCAACCTCCCAATTCTCGGTGCTATATAAAGAGCAAGGTGTTTAGCTCCAGTGAAGGCTCACTGGTGCACACTTTTTCATACTTGGATGACCTTCTGATCCAAGCTGTCTCTGTCCTTGAGTATGGACAGTACACATCACATCTCTTGACAATACTGGGATTCACAGTCAGTTTGAAAAAGTCCCATCTCATACCCTGTCAGGATCTAGCATTTCTGGGTTGCAGACAAGATCACACACAATACATGCTTTGCTTCCTCAGAAAATGGTTCACTGTCTGACGAGCTTCTTCCAGTACCTCCATTCAGTCCCCACTGCAAAGCAAAGGAGATCCTCCGTGCTTTGGGTTGCATGACTGCTACCATCCCAGTACTCTGGCTGGACTACTCGTGAAGAAAATTCAGTGGTACCTGAAATCTGTGGTCCCATTGTCCTCTTCCCTTGGATGCCCCAATCCCTCTTGTGCCTTGCCTAGAAAAAGACCTGCTGTGGTGGGAGATGCAAGTCACCCTCAGCTTGGGTGTTCCATTCTTCCCAATCCCTCCCACCCAAGGTTTTCACACAGATGCCTCGGACAGAGCTTGGAGAAGGGCATGGACAGGATCTTATTCTCCACTCTTGAAGGAGCACAAACTTGAAAGAAATGAGCTATTTTGCAAGTTCTGTAGATTCTTCCACCTATGGAAGTCGAGCACACTCTTGGTGTACACCGACAGTATCACAGTTTTTTGGTATTTAAACAAAACTAGGGGTGCACAACGACTTGCCCACTGTGCAGGCTAGTTTAGGAAACATGACACCTAGCCACTCTAACATGATTTTGATGGGTACATACATCCTTCCTAGAAGAATGTGCTGGCAGACTCCTTAAGCGAGTCCCTGGAGGACCCTCGCAAATAGACCCTGAGCAGACAGGCCTTCAGAACAGTCAGATACCAGTGGGGCGCACCACAAATGGACTTTTTTTGCTTCTGCAGTAAACCTCCAGCTTCCTTGGTACTGCACTAGGATTCTGTAGCCTGGAGGACAGATGTCTTCTTTTTCCAGTGCTCAGGGAGGTTCCTCTGCACATTTCATGCTCTGCCACTGCTTGAATAACACTTTTAAAAGCCCAAAAGGAAGCTTCAAAACTTTTAATTCTGGCCCCTTACTGACTTTCACAACATTGGTCCCTCCTCCTACTCCACCTGTGTGAGGGAAACTACTGGAAGATACCGCTGGAACCAGACCTGCTCACATGTTTGCTTCTCCATTCCAGTCTAGCCTCTCTGTAGATAAGAGTTCTGATCCTTAAAAGGACATTGTCTTCTCTGGGGAGGTGGTTCTGCTCTTGCAGAAAGCCAGGAAACCACCTACCAGAAAGTCTTAGAGTTAAGTTGAAATTTCTTTTTGTTTGGTGGCGCAAACGGAGACAGTATCCACTGTTTCCTACTGTCCTTCAGTGTCTGTGTGAATTTAGTCTGGTTGGACTTTCTCTTAAAGTCCATCTGTCTGCCATCAATGCCTGCTTTACTCTTAACCCTCCCGTCATGTCCAGGACTGAGGTTGGACTTTTTTTTTTTGAGAGGAACCTTGCATCTTAAACGCCAAGAAAACCTGTTTCTCTTCCCTGGGATCTCAACTTTGTGCTGGAAGAACTCATTGTCCCCTTTTGAACCAGCATTATCTGCCACTCTAAAACTATCCATCTGTTAGCTCTTACCTCTGCCCACTATTCCACTTTTTCTCATTTTCTACAGGGAGA
This sequence comes from Protopterus annectens, assembly GCF_019279795.1. NCBI lineage: Eukaryota > Metazoa > Chordata > Ceratodontiformes > Protopteridae > Protopterus > Protopterus annectens. The sequence continues at coordinate 1,961,955,615 of NC_056743.1, read as the reverse complement.
GTGTGACCTGTAGGGCCAATCCTTTCATGCCTAAGGTAGGGAGCGAACTATCCATCGATCAGGCTATATTCGCCTGTCTTTCTTCCTTTTTTCCTTGTCCCTGGAATAGGGGGAATGATTCATGCACTCTTTAGACATTCACAGTCAGCTGAGGTTGATTTTTTTGATTTGTTTTTGATTTGTTCAACTGTTTTGTTTCCTTCATGGATTCCAAACTGCGCCAGTCAGTCTCAAAGCAAATTAATTGCCTCATGGTTATCAAAAGCCCTCTTTCCGCTATCCACATTATGACAAAGCTATCTTCCAGCTGAAAAGCACACTGTACTCAGGTGGTGGTCTCTTGTGGTACTTTCCCACAAGGGTGTTGATGCTAGGTTAATCTTTGAAGCTGTCACCTGTCCCTCTGTGCACACTTTCCCCAAACACTGCAAGAGTGATATATTTTCAAGGTCCAGGGCTGCCTCTGTCAAGTCTGTCCTGTCTGGGCTCCTGGACAGCTAAATCTCCCATTAGCCAACCACCATTTCTGTACCTTCGTCAGCTCTGGGGAATCGCCCATATGTTAAGAATACTGCAACGTTTATTTCAGTCAGGCTGTAGTACAGTTGTACAAGAACTTAGTGTAAGAGCAGATGGCCTACTGATCACTGTTGTAGTATTTGGTGAGACTAGATTTTAAAAATATGAATAACAAGATGAAGTGAAACGGAGCATCCAATTTGCGTTTTTAGCCTGATTTCATTATCTACATCTTCCTCCACCCCTCTCGGTGAAACTGTAATTTAATGGTTGAAATTGGTAGGTCTGATTTTTAAGTGATTTCTGTTCACTTGTCATTTTATTGAGCAGTGCATATGTATCTTATTTGATAGAAATGTGTGGACTTCCACTTTTACTCCCTTTTATTTCTGTTTTGCATTTTTGCCTCTTGGTATGCTGACCTTGGGCTAAGACTCGTGGAAGGAAATCCAATTTGTTTACTCTCCTTGGGAGAGCGGCTACTGACATGGGTAAGAGGAGTTTGGGAGGCATTATCCAGGCAGGCATGAGGGCTACTTTACTGTGGCTATCCACAAACCATTAGCTTCCTTGTAGCCTGTTTCCTACCAGATTGCTCACTGAAACCTTACCATACTACCTTGACTGCCAGCTTGAGGACCAACAAGTAAGTTGATGCCACCAAGTATGCTCCCCTACCATTTACTACTCCTGTGACCGAGCCAAAGATCTTTAAGGAAGTCCTCATTGACATGGTCAGTGGGGCATTTCTAAAAGGCTGTGGCCTCACCCTTCAGATAGCGGACACAAGTAGTCATTGTCAGTGTGGTAGGGGTGCACAGCTCCTTCCCCATCTGTTGTGTGCCTACTACGTACACTTGCTGATGAAAGCTGTCACTGGTTTGGTAGTCCCAAAGTCCTAGGAGTTTGCTCCCTTTTATTTCTGTTTTGCATGTTTGCCTCTCAGTATGCTGACCTTGGGCTAAGACTCATGGAAGGAAGGCCAATTTGTTTACTCTCCTTAGGAGAGCAGCTACTGACATGGGTAAGAGATGTTTGGGAGGCATTAGGGGTGACCTAATGGTTAAGGTGTTTGCCTTACAAAACACAAGGTGCAAGGTTTGAGTCTCACAAGGGATAATTGGCTAGGCTTACAGTGGCTCGCAAGGGCAGTTAGCCTAATACTAACCTATGAACCATGCTCGCATTCCTGGTCCTGTTTTTCTTTGGCTCCCTGCAAGCCTTCAGTTTTCTTGGTGGTGATTTACCAACCGGAATCACCTTTCTCTTAACCTAGGATGGGTGAGACTGCTTTGTCCTCACTGTCATTCCTGTCTGGCTGGCCATGTCATCCCTAAGCTTTTACTCTATCTCTAATCAGTCAGGGTTTTATCCATTACTCTTGAGAGCTTCACGTGTCAGTGGTCAGTGCTTAATATTAAGTTGGTACTTGTGGGAGATTGTGTGGAGTGAAATCTTATTCACTCGTTTTCTTATCACTCACCTTTAAAGCAAATGTTGAAGTAAGCATTAACAGATTCTTTTGTCCCCCTGTCTTCCTTTGCACCATACAGTCACTGTCCTTAGTGTCTGGACTTGTACACTTGCAGTGATGGCATCATAGCAGGGATTCCCTCCTTTGTCTTCTAGTCTCAAAGCCATCACATGTATTGCTTTGTCTTTTAGATTTTTTTCATCTGATTGAACATGTGGATTGTCTGATCCAGCTGGATCTGACCTCAATGCCTTGTACCAAAGCTTTGTATCAAAGTGCTCCGACTCCTCCCCTATCCATAATTCCTATCTCCTGCCTGAACTATTTCAGATGTAATTTGCCACCTAAATAAACCAGAGATGTGGACCAAAAGAGCTCTGGAATTATTCACGACAAGTGAATGTTTTTCTTCCTCCTGCTTTTTAAAATTTTTTGATCATTCTAGTGTTGGGGTTAGGACTTAAAAGATTTTATATAAAAATAAATTAGTGTGTTTTTATATAGTCTTCTGATGGTTTTTCTCTTGTGTGCATGTGTTTATATAGATATTAGCATAACTGTGTGCATGTGTTTATTAGATATTAGCATAACTGAAGGTTAAAGTTTTTTTACTTCAACTATATACAAGGTCAACAGGTTTTAAAAATTGCTCTTCCTGTGGGCTTAAAATACTAAGCCAAGACCTGCACTCGGTGTGTTTACTGTTTGGGCCTTCTCATTTAAAGGTTTCGTTCTCCATCTGTACTGTTTTCAGCACCAGATCCCTTCAAGGGTGTAGAGAGAAGTCGATTTTTAAAGGCCTTTTCCCTCAACCGCCAGGGTTTAAAATGTCTTCAGACCCAAAGACATCCACCTCCTCTACTAAAAGAAGAGGGATAAAGACAGGGAGAGATCCAGAGAAAACGGAAAGGGAAAAAAGTTGAAGAGAAATTGAAATACAGGAAACCCAAGGATCACCTGGAGAAAAATTAAGATAAGGTCTCCTGATCCCATAGCTATTGCGGGTCCAGCACTTAAAGTACAGTTGATCTGAATGTTGCTTGGATACAGACCCCTTCTTTGAAGTTGTCATAGGAGGTTACTAGGCTAATGGTCCTGGGGCCCTTACAAGCCTAGCCAAGGGTTTATCCCCGAAAAAGAAACCTCAGGCAGCACCTGTTGCCCATGTTAGAGGGACAAAGGTGGAACCCTGGGACAAATTTTATGGCTTCCCATCTACTCATCAAGGTTGCATTTGAAGAGGGCCAGTGAGATACTCTGTTCAACATGTATGGGAAGTCTATTTCAGAGACTGGCCAGCCTCTAGGAGCAAACCTGTCTCTCCAGCAAGTTTTGTTGATGTCTATTCGATTTAGGCCTATCAAATGGATAATGCACGAGAGGTTAGACTTGTGGATATGGAGCATCTCTAGTAGGGCAAGGTCGAATATTGCCTTGTAGGTGAGACTCAGATCACCTCTGAGTAAATCTGAACAATACCGAGTAGTGATAGTGATTTAAACCTGTCCGCATAGAATAGGTTTTGGAGGCCATGGATTCTCTGTGAGATATTTGTGTGGCCTTTCCAGTTGGTGCAGTGTTTGGAGAGGTACATGCCTTTATTCTGGTACCAAGTCCCAGGATTTTTTTTTCCCATTTTAAAAAAAGGTACCTTTTAAAGCCTGCAACAATAGCCTCATCCTCTAGATGTGGCTGGTCTACTCAGGAGCCTCATGGAGTTCGATGTGGACTGAAGTTTTTGAGGACACTGATTCAGCTGGGAGTCCTTCTGGCGCTCTCCTCAAGGAAAGGTCCAGGATTAGCTCCTTCAACCCAGACTGTTCGGTCTTCCTACATAATCTCCTTTCCGGGGGTCTGTGTACATTAGATCCACCCTTCCCCATGGTACCGGAGTCAGTCAATAGCCCTGGAGACTTTGGCTTTGACATCTTCCCTCACTCATCTCTAGTGCACTCAGGGTGAGTAGTCTCTCAGAACCAGTGTATCTGTTTTGGAGCTCCAACACTGCAGTTTACTCCAAGATTTTTGTAGCTGTCACTGCCGCCTGCGGCTTCGGCATTTGGCAGCTGAGTTCCAAGATCTTTGATTTAACTAATTTAAGTGGTGGTTCTTTGGTTCCAGTTGCTGAGTCAGCTTTCAAGGCTATGAAGAGGATCTTGGCTGGACCAAGATGACTGGTACACTCCCAGACTCCATCTGAAGATTGCACCTTCCTCCTCGCATTCTGGTAGATGGGGACAGATGGATCCCTTAAACGTTAAGACTACTCTGCACTTCTGATGTGCTCCCCTTTGGAGTCTCAAGGTATATTCCCTGAAGTGGACTTGTAAAAGGAAGTATATTGACTCTGCTCTTGAGTCTCACCAAAGACACTGACTTAGACAAAGGAGGAGGTTCTCCAAGCCCCCCCCCCCCCAGACATCTCCTTTGGAGCCATCCTCGAACTGATGAAACAGTGGGGGATGGGGTCTTAGGTTCATAGGTAAGTACCTATCTGCCCGAGGGCATCTATAAGCCTAGCCAGAATGTGTTGGCTTTCACTGCCCCCTTAGATTAGTTCTCTGTGCCTCTGTCCGGCAGAGCCATTAGTTCCCTGTGCCTCTGTCCAGCAGAGCCACTGCAGTGATCCCTGGGGTGAATTTTCTGTTTCTCATCCATTCGTCAAGGTTTCTGTTGAAGTGTGTTAGTGAGGGGCTCTGCCTAATGTAGATTAGAATCCTGTTCAAAAGCATGGGGAGTCTCTGAGACCGGAATCTATCCCTCCAGCATGTCCTATTTATCGTTGAGGTTTAGATCCCTAGACCATGTGGCACTAGGGGATTTGTTTTCTTTTTTTTTAGGTGGAGCATGTCCAATTCTGGGTTGGACATGGCCTTGTATGTCCTGCAGAGATAACCTCTGAATAAGCGGTACGCAACAGAGTACAGCTGGAGTTTCTTCAGTCGGGCTGCATAGGGCATCTGTTTGAGGCCAGTAATCCTCTTGGTGAGTTACTTCTGTTGTCTTTCCAGCTGTTGCAGGTGTCTTGTAAGGTACATCCCAAAGTGGGTGTTGTACCCTATGATAGGTCTGATGGGTAGAGGGGCACAATAACCTCTTTTGTTCTAGATGCAATTAGGTGGGCCACATAGAAGGATTTTCTAACCACCTTGGCAATATGATCATCAAAGGAGAGATTACTATCTGCTTGGGTCCCCAGATCCCTTGTTACATTTTCTCTATTTAGGGGACTACGACGTATGTGGTAGATGTTCGTGTTTCACTGTTGCAGTCATGACTGTAGGGTTCTCCCCTGCCGGCAGGCAGCCCTTGGTCGGCCAGAATCCCAAAGTCTGGGTCCGGTGTCAGCTGTTCAACCCTGCTCCCTGACGTCAGAGCGCCAGGAGTATAAAGCTGACAGCCGACGCCATCTTTTCCAGTCTTTCTTGCCGTGTGGTGATAGCAGTTCGCAAGTGCCGGTTGGTTGACTCCTGACAAATATTTCTATATACTTCAGTCCGAAGACTTTCTTCTCCACTCAAAACTAAGTACCCCGTTGGGGAAACTTTTTTCTTGCTCCACTCCAATGTCAGAAAAAGTTAATAATTGTATTTCATGTGGGAAGCAAATACCTCATAAGGATTTTCATTCTTACTGTATTCCTTGCTTAGGCCCTGACCACGACGTAGCTAGTTGTCGGTTTTGTGCTAGATTCAATCAACGTACAATTGAGCGAAGGTGCGATTTTGCTTTTCATTACTTCGGTAGGCGCTTTAACTACAAAATGTCGTCTGATACAGTTCTGGCTACCGGAGTTCACAAACGTCGCAAGGATAAAGACAGGCCTCCGAGGTCCAAATCTGATGATAGCGCACATGCGGAGCCAGCTTCAGGTTCGGCCGTCGTCAGTGAGGCACTTTTGCAGCCCCTGTCGTCAGCCATTTCAGAACAGACGGCCGAAACGGACTCTCATGAGGAGCCAACCAGGCCTTTAAATATCTCTGTTGCAGGACCTTCGGACAGTGCTCCTTCGGATGGGTCCGGAGCCGCTGTGCAGGTACTGGCTTCCGAAGGGGTTTTCAGGCCTATTCTGCTTCAAGTGAAGGCAAAGACAAAGGCAAAGACTTCAACACAGGCCTCTTCTGAACCGGCTCCCAAGTCACAGAAACAGTTACTCAAGATAGCGGAGGATTTACTTACTATGATTAGGGGTTCTCATCCCCCTCCAGACAAAAGGCCAAGGCAGGATGTTTATTATGATTCCTCTGATCAGGCTTCTGTTTCCTCAGTTTCTTCTTCTGATCAGGAATATTCTTTCCCTCCTTATGAGGATTCTGATGCAGAAGAATCCATTCCTTCAGCTTCTCCTCCTGAGGACTTTTCTTTTGGGGAAACTTTGCATGAAATGAGGGAACATTTCCACTGGGAGGGACAGGAGTATTCGGAATCCAAGAAAAGACTGAGGGATTTTCTTCTTCCCCAACATAGACCCCTGGCTATTCCTCCTGTTTTGGATATTGTGGATGATGCCTTTTCGGAGGCTAACTTAACCCCTGATTCTTTTCCTCCTGCTCCTGTTAAGCCTGATAGATACTACAGGGTTCCTGATTCCCATCAGTTTTTATACAAGAATCCTACTGCTAACCCTGAAACCATTTCTCAGGGTCCTAAGGGAGTTAAGGCCGCTTCTGCTAAAAATCCCATTCCTACTGAAAAGGATTCTTGAGCCTTGGAAAGATGGGGAAAAAAGGTGTACACTTCTGCTACTTTGTCCAATAGGGCTTTAAACTGTCAGTTTCATATGCTTAAATATCAGTAATTTCTCTAGTCTGTCTTAAAACAAAATATTTACTTCCATTTCTGCCTGTGCAGATGATAAGGAATTACATGACTTATTGCATGCCACTGAACAGGTTGGGAAGCATGTTTTACACTGTGGATTTGATGCCTTGGATGCTTCTTGTAGGGCTTTGGCCTCTGGCACAGTCATTAGAAGACATGCATGGCTAAAGGAACAAAATTTACCTGAACAAGTAAAGGCTAAATTATTGGATGCTCCTGTTCAGCATAATGTTTTGTTTGGATCTAAAGCTGAAGAGGTGATTAAAAAGATGGAGGATAAGGCGAAATCCATGCAAACAGTTAAAGATTTCTTACAAGTACAACCTCCTAGATTTAGCAGGAATTGGCCTTCAAAAAACTGGTCCTTTCCCTCTTCAGACAGGCCTCAAAGGGGTAGATATACACGCTCCAGAGGGAGGCCTCAAACACAAGCTGCTTATAGACCAAGACAGTGGACTGCTTCTACCCCTAGGGGAGGAGAGGACGGGTCACAATCTCAAAGGAAACAAACTCTTTGACTCCCTCTGTTGGGCTACAGGAACGTCTTGCCTGGAAGCCCCTCTCGGAGGAAAACTCTCTCTCAAAATTGGACTCAAATAACCCACGACAAATGGGTTTTGGATGTGATTTTAAGAGGTTACAAATTCCATTTTCATACCTTGCCAAGGCCAAGTGGATGGCCAGACCTTCCAAAACATCAATGGACGGAGGCCTTAAACCAGGTGGAAGCTCTTTTGGCTATGAATGCCATAGAACTGGATGTTCTTCATCTCACATTGCTGCAGTCCTTACACTTGGGTAGTCCGCTGTCCTCGGTCGGCCCGAATACCAAAGTATAAGGCTGACGTCGGTCAAGGCGCATTAGTCTGACGTCAGGACGTCAGGGTACAAATGCGCATGACCGACGTCATATCCTCAGTCTTTTTTGCCGCATGGTCCGATGCAGAAGCAGCGTTGCAAGTGCAGGTTGGCGTTCTGAAATTTTCCGAAGTCAGGAGTTTCAGACCGAATCAAAGTTGGCTAAGTACCCCGTTGGGGAATATTTTGTTTTTTTCTTGCCTCAGTATTTTACCGGATGTCAGAAAAAGTGAATAACTGTATTTCTTGTGGGAAACAGATACCTCATAGGGATTATCATACTTTGTGTATACCTTGTTTAGAGTGGAACCTGAGCTTGGGAGTTTTGAGCAGGGTTCGGATGCTTCCGAGTCTTCGGCTGAAGACTTGCAGGAGTATTCTCCTTATTCTGATGAGGATTTTTTCTTTTTCAGAGACTCTTCATTCCATGAGGGAGCATTTTAAATGGGAAGGTCAGGACTTCTCTGATTCCAGGAAAAGGTTAGTCTTCGGGAAGCGGTGCAATTATAAAATGCCGTCGGATGCTCCGACGCCCGCTTCGTCGAAAAAGCGCAAGGACAAAGCAGCAAAGCCTAGGTTAGAAGAACCATCCGTCCCGGACGCCGGTTCTTTAGAGGGCTCGGTGGAGCTGGAGGTTCAGCCAGAAGTTTCTTTGGAGTCCCAGGGAGAGACTTTATTATTACAAGATGTGTCCTCTCAGGAGGTAGGCCAGGCTGAAGGGGCTTCTCAGGTAGCTGTTCTCCCCTCCCTTCCTAAGGTGGTTAGGCCCTCCCCTTCTGTTTCCAAGGCTTCTCCCAGAGGCAGGCCAGGTTTAGCTTCTGTTGGTGTCACCCCTAGTTCTTCAGGGTCTGTGCCCAAGAAGCATATGCTTAAAATGGCAGAAGATTTGATTACACTGATTAGAGGTTCTATGCCCCCTCCTGATAAGAGGTCTACCCCAGCATAGGCCTTTAGCTATACCTCCTGTTCTGGATGTGGTGGAAGATGTTTTTGCAGAGGCTTCTCTTAATCCTGATTCTTTGCCTCCTGCTCCAGTTAAACCGGATAGGTATTATAGGGTGCCTGAAGCTCATAAGTATCTTTTTAAGAGTCCTAGGGCAGACCCAGGAACTGTTTCTCAGGGGCCTAAGGGTGTTAAGGCTTCTGTTGTCAAGAATCCGGTTCCTGCAGATAAAGAGGCCAGGGCCTTGGATAGATGGGGAAAGAAAGTTTATACTTCTTCCACTCTAGCTATGAGAGCTTTAAATTGCCAGTTTCACATGTTGAAATATCAAAATTATCTCCTTTCACAATTGAAGTCTAAGGTTGATGCTCTGGCGGAAGGTATTGATTGTAAAGAGTTGCAAGATTTAGTACATGTTTCTGAACAGGTGGGTAAGCATTCTTTGCAATGTGGTTTTGATGCTGTACAGGCCTCTTCTAGGGTGGCTGCCACTGGGTCAGTTCTTCGCAGGCACGCCTGGCTGAGGGATCAAAATTTATCTGACCATGTTAAAACAAGGATTTTAGATGCTCCTTTACAATCTGATGTGTTGTTTGGTTCTCCTGTTGAGGCAGTTTTAAAGAAAATGGAAGACAAGGCTAAGTCTATGCAGACCGTTAAAGATTTTTTGCAGGTTCAACCTCCAAAGTTTAGTAGAAATTGGCCTACTAAGGGGTGGACGTATCCTTCTTATGATTCCCAGTCTAGGGGTAGATCTAGACGTGGGAGGGGCAGAGCTCAGGGCTCTTTCAGGCCTAGAACAGGGAGTTCTCCTGCACAGTCTTCGGGTGAGGGCAGGGGTCAGTCCTTTCGTAAACAGACCCAATGACCTACCTTTTCAGCTGCCAGAGCCTTCTCGCTTGGCAGCACCTTTGGGAGGAAGGTTGGCACTTTTCAAAGAAAATTGGAGTTTAATTACCCAAGACAGATGGGTATTGGATATCATACACCACGGTTACAGGTTTTATTTCCATACCTTGCCTCCTTTCAAAGGCATGCCAGACATTCCTCCTCAACAAAGAATAGAGGCTCACAAGCAAATTTCTCTGTTACTCCAAATAGGGGCCATACAGCCGGTCCCTATGCCAGAAAGGGGCCTAGGCTTTTATTCTCGCCTGTTCCTAGTACCAAAAAAGGGGAACACGTGGAGACCAATTTTGGATTTATCTATCCTCAACACTTATCTGGACATTCCCAAGTTCAAAATGTTGACGTTACAACAGCTTTTACCTCTGCTGGGCAAAGATCACTGGATGGTAACTTTGGATCTCAAGGAGGCTTACCTCCATGTTCCTATCAGACTAAGTTGCAGGAAGTATCTGCGTTTCCGGACTGGGACTTCTTACTATCAGTTCTCTGCATTGCCCTTTGGCTTATCTACTGCGCCCAGAGTATTCACGAAAGTTCTGGCTCCAGTGATAGCTTTCTTCAGGCTAAAAGGAATACAGATCTATCCTTATTTGGACGATTGCCTGATTCTGGCTCAAGGAAGGGACGAGCTTCTTCATCATTTGGAATATGTGATAGCAGTGCTAAGATGCCTGGGGTATTCTGTGAACGAAATAAAGTCCAGTCTAGTACCCTCTCAGGACATGTGCTTTCTGGGTGTAAGACTGAATACAGCATCCCAGATGGCCTTTTTGACCCTGGACAAACAAAAGAATCTTTCCCTTTACTTCCATCAACTATCTCTTCAGTCCGGGCTGACTGCAAGGACAGTCCTTCAAGCCTTAGGGTTCATGGCATCTTGTATTCTGGTGCTTCCCATTGCCAAACTGCATATGAGGAAGCTGCAATGGTATCTCAAAAATGTATGGACACAGCACTGCCAGGATCTGGACACTGTCATTCAAATAATACCTTGCATTCAAAAAGGAATTTTTGTGGTGGGCTCAGGAATGTCACCTAAACAAGGGACTCTCTGTGACCCGGCCAGAGGCGAGTCAGATTTTAACGACAGATGCCTCAGACAAAGCTTGGGGAGCTCATCTAAATGGAAAGTGGATACAAGACAAGTGGCCTGCCAGACTACAACATCTACATATCAACTTGAAGGAGATGTTAGCAGTCCAATTTGCATTAATAGCTTTCAAGGATTTACTTCTTCCAGGGCAGGTGTTGATTCTAACAGACAACACAACTGTCATGTGGTACATCAACAAGCAAGGGGAACACATTCTTATCCTCTATGCAGGCAAGCAATGATTTTGTGGGAGACTGCTCTCAGTTTACAACTAAATCTTCAGGCAAGGTTTCTGCCGGGAGCACAGAACTCCTTAGCAGATGTGTTAAGCAGACAAATCATGGATCCCCACGAGTGGAAATTGGATCCTCATGTATTTCAGAAATTGACAGTGTCATGGGGAACTCCAGACATAGATCTGTTCGCTTCTCCACTAAACCACCAGCTGCCAAAGTTTTGCACGAAAAGGTTTCATCCCACAGCTTGGAAAGTGGATGCTCTTTCTTTCAGTTGGAAAAATCTTCATGTGTATGCCTTTCCGCCTCTGCCTCTCCTCCCAAAGGTACTTCTAAAGGTCAGACAGGACAAACCAAGGATGATCTTAATAGCTCCAGATTGGCCTCGGCAGCACTGGTACCCATTACTGAGAAGTCTGGTAAGGAAGCCTCCATGGCCTTTACCTTTGATTCCACACCTGTTGTCTCAGAAGGACGGTCATCTACTCAATGTCAAGCTTCACTCTCTTCATCTAACAGCCTGGCATATTCTGTTTTGAACCACAGCAGGTCTCAACTTCCTCAACAAGTTTTGAATGTGATTATGGAAGCCAGAAGACCTAGTACAAGGAAAGTGAACGAAGAAAAATGGAAGAGATTTTTATTTTGGAGTGCAGCAAAGGATTTGGATGTTTCTGAGCCTAATTTAAGTGTGGCTCTTCAATATCTTACTGAGTTATTGGACAAAGGTTTGTCTTTCTCTTCCATTAAGATTCATGCTGCAGCAATTTCAGCTCACTATGACTGTGACCCACCATTGTTTTCTCATCCTTTGTTCAAGCAATTTCTTAGAGGGGCAAAGAATATAAGACCCCCACGTAGAGCTCCTACTCCTGCTTGGGACCTCAATTTTGTGTTGGAGAAACTCACTCTACAACCTTTTGAGCCTGCAGCTACTGCTGAATTGAAATACTTGTCATGGAAGACTGCTTTTTTGTTGGCCATTACCTCTGCAAGAAGGGTTTCTGAATTGCAGGCCCTTATGGCGGTTGAGCATTTCTTGATTTTCCATAAGGATAGGGTATCTTTACGTACTAATCCTTCCTTTATGCCTAAAGTGGTTTTTAGTGTGGCTTTAAACCAAACTATTCTTTTGCCTACTTTTTATGCAAGTCCCCAAAATAAGGGGGAAAAGATTTTGCACACTTTAGATGTACACAGGCAGTTGCGTTATTATTTAAGCAGGACTAAGGATTTCAGGCAGTCTCAGCAGTTGTTTGTTTCTTTTGCTTTGAGTTCTCAGGGCAAGCCTGTGTCAAAACAAACTATTTCTAAGTGGATTGGGTTTTGCATTGCTTTCTGTTATTCCCATCATGGCAAGGAGATTCCAGCTGGGATTAGGCCTCATTCCACTAGGGCTACTGCCACTTCAACAGCATTTCTAAGGGGGGTAGCAACTAAGGATATTTTGGAGGCAGCTACTTTGAGTTCAGTGCATACTTTCTCTAAGCATTACCACCTTCCTCTCTACTCTAAATCTAGGGCTGGTTTTGCCACTGCTATTTTACAGGGCATTTTGGCAGCTCCTGCTTCTTTATGATTTGCCATCCTCCCTTACCTCTGCTTTGGGATTCTACCCAAGTGTAAGGACTGCAGCAATGTGAGATGAAGAACATAGTACAGTTTTGTACCTACCATAAATGTAGATGTTCGAAGATCCACATTGCTGCAGTCCAATTTACCCTCCCTCCTTCCCCTCTGTGTTTAGGGGTGGTTGTGTGGGTTGGGTTGTACTTTTGTAATTTTGTATATATTGTACATATATTTGGTGCAGGGGTGTTTGGTGTGTTGTTGTTTTTTGGTTTTGGCCTTACCTTTTTAGGGTCTTCTGACATCTGGGGCAAGAAAAGACTGAGGATATGACGTCGGTCATGCGCATTTGTACCCTGACGTCCTGACGTCAGACTAATGCGCCTTGACCGACGTCAGCCTTATACTTTGGTATTCGGGCCGACCGAGGACAGCGGACTACCCAAGTGTAAGGACTGCAGCAATGTGGATCTTCGAACATCTACATTTATGGTAGGTACAAAACTGTACTTTCCTCTTTCAGAGATGGGAAAAGGGTTTTACTCAAGGCTCTTTCTAGTCCCAAGGAAACAAAATACATGGAGACCCATTCTGGATCTGTCTGTCTTGGAACACCTTTCTAGAGATTCCAAAATTCAAGATGCTTACTCTACAGCAGTTACTTCCAATGCTGTCCAAAGATGCATGGATGGTGACTTTGGATTTAAAGGAGGCATATTTACACATTCCCTTCAGGCAGGATCGCAGAAAATACCTCAGGTTCAAGGCCGGATCGAGGCACTTACAATTCTCTGCGCTGCCCTTTGGATTGTCTACTGCACCCAGGGTCTTCACCAAATGCCTGGCTCCAGAAGTAGCTTACTGCAGACTCAAGGGAATTCAAATTTACCCTTATCTGGACGATTGTCTAATTCAGGCAGACAGCAAGGATGTCTTACTCCAGCATCTAGAATTTGTACAGAACCTCCTCAAGTTCCTGGGATTCTCTGTAAACATAAAGTCAAATTTGACACCATCACAACAGATAACTTTTCTGGGTGCTCTTCTAAACACTACAACCCAGATGGCATTTCTGACATCTGAAAAACAATTACAGCTGGCTTCAACTTTCAAAACCTTGGCAACTCTAACCCAACTATCTGCAAGGAAATTCCTGCAGGCTTTGGGTTACATGGCCTCCTGCATCCTTCTCGTACCATATGCAAGACCACACATGAGGAAAATACAGTGGTACCTAAAAGTGTATGGGTCTCAGCATTGCCACAGTTTGGACATACTGATTCCCGTCCTTCCTTGCCTTCAAAAGGAATTTCTTTGGTGGTCCAGTGCATGTGCTCTAAACAAAGGGAAACCCTTCCGTCTGCCTCCTGCCACTCAGATTCTAACCACAGACGCCTCGGATTATGCTTGGGGAGCCCATTTTCAGGGCAATTGTCTGCAGGGCCTTTGGACAAAGGATCAGAAGCACCTGCATATCAACTTAAAGGAAATGTTAGCCGTTCAGAAAGCTCTATTGGCCTTCAGGAATCTCATACAACCAGGACAACTACTAATACGGACAGACAACACCACAGTTATGTGGTACATAAACAAGCAAGGGGGATCTCATTCCTACCCCCTTTGCAGACTAGCCATGGATTTATGGAACACAGCTCTAGCTTGCAATCTGGATCTTCAAGCTCAGTTTCTACCAGGGAAACAAAACTTCCTGGCAGACAGTTTGAGCAGAAACCTTTCGGATCCACACGAGTGGATGCTGGACACCAAAATATTCAGGATGATAACAGCAGTATGGGGATGTCCTCGCATAGACCTCTTTGCATCCCATCTAAATCATCAGCTACAAAATTTTTGCACCAGGACTTTCCACAGAGGAGCTTGGAGGAAGTCGTTCAGTTGGAGGAACCTCTCGGGATATGCCTTTCCGCCTCTTCCTCAACTTCCACGAGTTTTATTGAAGATAAAACAGGACAAGCCCAAGATGATCTTGCTAGCTACAAATTGGCCTCAGCAGTTTTGGTATCCAACTCTAAAAAAAAAAAACCTGTGCCTGGAGCCCCCTTGGGTTTTACCTCCGTTTCCGAACCTTCTGTCCCAACATCAGGGTCAGGTTCTACACTCTCATGTCAGAACTCTCAGCCTGGCGGCCTGGTTAATCCAGGGCCTTTGATTTCTTCTTTCCTACCCAAGCAGGTTATGGATGTCATTTTAGAAGCCAGATGTTCTAGCACTAGAGAATCTTATGCAGGAAAATGGAAAAGATTTTGTTCCTGGATGCAGGCTCAGGATTCTGATCCTCTTCTTCCTAACATTACTTTAATTTTACTTTACTTGACAGATCTCTTACATAAGGGTCTCTCTTTCTCTTCCATTAAGATTCATGCCTCTGCTATTTCTGCTTATTATAATACAGACCCTCCCATCTTTTCCCACCAGCTCATGAGACAGTTCCTCAGAGGAGCTAAGAACTTAAGACCTCCTAGATCTCCTCCCATTCCTGCTTGGGATCTCAACTATGTTTTGGAAAAACTAACCTTGCCTCCTTTTGAGCCTGCTGCCTCTTCTGACATCAGGTTTTTATCTTGGAAGACAGCTATCCTGTTAGCCCTAACCTCTGCCAGGAGAGTTTCAGAGTTACAAGCTCTTATGGCTGTGGAACCTTATATTATTTTTCATCAAGACAGGGTATCTTTGAGGACTAATCCTACCTTCATGCCTAAGGTGGTTTCCAAAGTGTCTTTAAATCAAACTATCCACTTGTCAACCTTTTTCCCCACTCCTCAAAATAAAGGGGAAAGGATCTTACATTCCTTGGATGTACACAGACAACTACGTTTTTACCTGAATAGAACCAAGGACATCAGAAAATCAGAACAATTGTTTGTTTCTTATGCTTCAAGTTCCCAAGGTAAAGCAGTTTCAAAACAGACCATTTCTAAATGGATTGCTCATGGAATCAGATTTTGTTATTCACACCATGGAAAGCAAATCCCAGGGAGTATACGGACTCATTCCACCAGAGCTGCTGCCACTTCTGCGGCCTTCCTCAGGGGAGTTCCTACCCAAAGACATTTTGGAAGCTGCAACTTGGAGTTCAGTGCATACTTTTTCTAAGCACTACAATCTACCTCTCTACTCTGTCTAGGGCAGGCTTCGCCTCTGCAGTCTTGCAGGGCCTTTTAGCCGCCCCTTTTTCTTTATGACCACCACCCTTTCATTCAGCTTTGGGATTCTACCCTACAGTCATGACTGCAACAGTGAAACACGATGAACATAGTACAGTTGTGTACACCTACCATAAATGTAGATGTTAGAGTGTCTTCACTGTTGCAGTCTGGGTTTCCCTCCCTCCTGTCCCCTCTTATTTTTACTTTTGTGTATTTCCCTTTTTCACCATTCTTCTGAGGTGTATTTGCAAAGGTTATGGGACCATTTTCATTTTGGGACTCCTGACATCTGGGGCAAGAAAAACTGGAGAAGATGGCGTCGGCTGTCAGCTTTATACTGCTGGCGCTCTGACGTCAGGGAGCAGGGTTGAACAGCCGATGCCGGACCCAGACTTTGGGATTCTGGCCGACCGAGGGCTGCCTGCCGGCAGGGGAGAACCCTACAGTCATGACTGCAACAGTGAAGACACTCTAGCATCTACATTTATGGTAGGTGTACACAACTGTACTTTTGTGGGTACTTTGTTTTTTCCAAAGGGGATGACTGTGCACTTTTTTGGCATTTAACTTGAGGCCATGATTTTGACACCAGATATCCGTCTCAGTGAGACCCTTCTGGAGGATGTCTGTATCAGCCGGGGAGTCAGTTATGCCTCTGTTTGCAGTAGTCTGCGAACTTGGTCAGCTGTAGTCGTCCTGTGCTTGCCTGTACCTCTGAGAAGTGTATACCGAACAGGAGGGCTCCCAGGACTGAGCCCTGGGGGGCGCCACTTGTAACTGGTTTAGTCTGACCTAGAGCCTGCAACTCTCACCTTGTGGGTTTCATCTGTGAGCCAATTGGCAACCCATCTCATGACGTAGGGGTTTATGTTCAGGCTGGTGAGCTTGTCTATAATACCATAATGGGGAATGGTGTCTAAAGCCTTTGCAAGGTCTAGGTAAGCTGTGTGGACCTCCTTTCCCTCATCTAAAGCCTTCCAAAACTCCTCCTGATGAGTCTATTTCTCTCAAAGCCTTTGGGTCCTGCTCTTCAACATCCTGGGTAGTCCCCCCTCCCCACACTTTAGTAGACCTTATCACTGAAAAAAAATCTGGAGGGAGCCTGATATGGCAGAACCCATTACAAAAAAGCCAAACAGAATTTTAATTGCCTCTAAAAGGAAATTCTGGGCCTGGGGTCCCTCTGTAAATGCTGTGGTGGTAACGGCAGCCACAAAAAAGGAGCTATGTGAGCTGAATTCCTCTATCCATCTCTGTGACAGTGAGCTTAGGACATTGGTCAGATAGTGGAAAATGGGCATATGCTTCAGCCACTTGCTCTTTTTTATTGGGCTGAACTATAGGGCTCACCTGATATGCTTCTAGAGGGATTTGATAAAAGAACTTACAAATTCTCTGGCAGGTAACGTACCAGCGGATATCCAAAAAAGTGTGGATTCCCAGTTGTCTACCCACCAGTTATCTTCGAATGTAGCCATGAGACTACTTTCTAATGCAGCAGATGGTGCAGCCTGAGCAGCCGGTGCAAGTGTTACAATGTATTGTCATGTCTGGGTGTGGCCGTGCAACCTTGTGGAAGGTTTTAAAACGTCCTTCAGAAATGCCCCATATGATGGCTCCACCTTGTGTAGACTGAAAGTCAAGGATATGCTTACCAGAAGTGAAGAGGATGGTAAGACCTTGTCTGCAGTTGGAATCCCATTTTTCAACCCTTGGAGATCATTTTTAGGAATCTGAGGGGAAGGAAAAGGTGGTTCTAAAAATCTCAAGGTTTTCACAAAGACACTTCTGGGTATAGACCTCCCTGAGGTATAGCAAGAGGCAATTCCAAGAGACAGAGACAGTCTGCAGAATCAAGGCTTCCATGGACCTTTCACAAAAACTTTATCAGCATCCCTGAACATTTGTCTGACTGCTGCAGTCTGGAGGCAGTTGGGGGATGCTTGTTCTTGCACTGTCCAGCCTGGCAAAATACAACTCCCAACGTGTGGGTGCTAGGGATCATTACCAAAGGTTATACGATACCTTCTTTGAAAACCAAAAATACAGCAAAACAAGATTCCCAGCACTCCACCCAGTTGGAATCTGCAGCAACAGAAGGTCAAAGACTTGCTGGACAAGAGTCATCCAGCCAATCCCCAACTCAATTTAGAATCTTGAGTCGATTCAAGGTTCTTTTAGTACCAGAAAAGACAGGGAATTTGAGACCAATTTTGGATCTCTGCAGTTTGAATCCATTCATAAAACAGGCAAAATTCCAGAACATCTTAGTATAGTCCATTCTACTTCTGCTCTGGAAGGCAGATTGGATGTGCTGTATAGATCTCTAGGACTTCTGCCATCAGAGCTCCAGCATCAGTCCAGTAATTTCCAGCTGAGAGCCAAGCACTTTCAATTCAGAGTGCTGCCGTTTGGTCTCAACGCAGCCCCTCAGGTGTTCACTAAGGTAATGGCAGCAGTAACTGCCTGTCTCAGTCTTCAAGGGATCCAAGCATTCCCATATCTGGATGGTTGTTTTCTAACTGGTACCTCCAGGGATCTACTTGTAACATCATTCGTTCGTGCTACGGCCATTGACCCACCTGGGCATATCTCTATAAACACCAACAAAAATAAAATATAATCTACCCAAGCCATAGAATTCATAGGCTACCAAATAGTGTACATCAGATAGCAAAACTTCCCTCGGCACGGGTCAAGTCAGTCAGATCAGTTCCTCTTTGTGTAATAAACCATCCCAACCCCCAAGCTCGACTGATTATGACTTAGGTCTAATGGCTTTCTCCGTTGTGATGGTTCCTTTATCCAGATATCGCAGGAGAGTTCTACAGTGGACGTTGTCTGTACAGTGGTCTCAGAAAACTCATCCCCTTCACTAAAGAATGTTTCATGCAGGTCTGCAGGAACACATTCACTGGGTTTGTCCAACTCAATTTACTCAGGGCAGACTCTTCCATCCTCTGGTACTCAAAACCATAGTGACCATGGACACGTCCCTTCCTGGATGGGTGGAAGAGCATTGTGGAGGGATAACGGTCCAAGGAACGTGGTCGTCAAGAGGCCAGACCTCACATCAACATCTTGGAGTTAAGTGATCCTCCTTACATTGCATGCACTTCAGGACCATCTAGTATAGAAAGTGATTGCCATACATGTAGACAGTAGGTCAGTGGTTTGGTACATTGACAGACAAGGTGGAACCTGACCATTTCCTCTTTGCTGAGAAGCCATGAGAATCTGACAACGTGTGAGGTCTTCGAACCACTTTCTAGTAGCAATGCATATACTTTAGATATCCAATATCCTGGTGAACAAACTGAGCAGAATTATACTACTGCCTCACGAGTGGTCTCATCGGCCACTGGGGCCAACCTTGCTGTGGCCTTTTCACTTTTCACCTAAAGAACAAATGCAGAAGTTGCTTTGTCCTCGTCCCTCCACAGGGTCGGTCACTGAGAGATATTCTAGCCATCCTTGGCCCCCAGGTCTCCTATATGCATTTCCCTCCATTCTCGTACCACCAAGTTTATTCAGAAAGCACAGGAGTGCAAGACCAGGGTAATCCTTATTACCTTCTTCTGGCGTTAGCAGGGATGGTTCCTCTTTCTTTGGCCTCACCTAATTCACCCACCATGACTGCCAGATCCATTCCTAGCCCTCATGGCTGCCTCTACTGGACCTAAAGACCCTAAAACTGACTGCATGGTTTTTCCATTTGTAACAATTGCCAGAGATGACAGGCTTTCCTCCCCAGTAGTGTGAATCCTATCTATACACAAAGGAATTCTACAGAAAAAGACTAAGCGTTTTTCTGTCTGGGCATCCTCTAATGGACTAGATCCCTCTTCAGCACTGCTTCTAAAAATTTTAGAATTTCTTTTGGGACTCATCACGGCTGGCTCAAGTTATTCAACAATTAGAGTACAATTTGGCAGCCATTTCACACTTCCACATCAGGTTCAGCAATTCTTCCATTGCTTCCCTCAAAATTTCCCAAGCTTTTTTGAGACTTTTTTATTGAGACCCCCAACTTGTGAGCCAGTCCCTTCAAGGGATGTCGCCATTTTGCTTCAGTCTTTTTAACCCAGAAACCCTTTGAACCAACAGTATTCACAGATATGAAGCTTCTTTCTTGGACCATATTTCTGGTTGCTAGTACTTCTGTCACATGAGTATCAAAAGTTCAGGCACTCACGTAAGACTCCCTTTCTTATCTTTCATAAAAATAGTGTCTCTGAGAACAAATCCTTTGTCTCCCAAAACTAGCTTCTGAAACAGATTTAAACCAACAAATAGACTTGCCAGTTTTCTTAAATTTTTACAATAAAGGAGAACATACGTTGCGTTAAACGTTCACAGGGATCTCAGATTTTACCTCTGTTGTACCAAAGCAGTCAGAAAATCAGGCCAGTTCAGATCCTTCTCCAAAGAAAGTTGGGGAAATCTGTGTCTAAAATAACCCTCTCAAGGTGACTAGCAAATTGTATTTCTCCTTTGTCATTAACTAGGCATGCCTCTACAATCAAAGCGTAAAGAGCATTCTACAAGAGCAATGGCAATCTCACTAATGCTTGCTAAACAAATTCCTTTAAATGACGTACAGCAGTAACTCCAGGACATGCATATCTTTCAGCTCTGCCATACTCTGGAATATCCTTCCTTGGGTCCACCATGGTACCGGTCAGGTGGCTTGGGAATCTGCTCCACATGTTGAATAAAGATGAAAAAAAGACAATATCCGATAGTAAAGGCTATGAACTTACCATAACTCTAGATATGTGTTGTCTTTTCATCGTGTTCAACTCTCCTCCCTCCTTTCCCCTTCTAAGTTATCGTGCCTCTAGGAGTTGAACAGATATTCTGTACCCTGTCTGATCCTTTGTCTTAACACACAATTATATATTCACCTAATGACTTTTTATGGTCAGTCAGCAAATTCGATTTGAGGTAGTTAAGGCATAAGAGAAGAATTTTGGGTAGGGGAGTCCGAGCTTTCAGTTCCAAAGCTTTGGTTTATGGCACCAACAAACCCTCACATTGGACCAGAAGAGGATAACGCAGATCTGTCATTATAGTACATTAATAACTTTCATTTTCACATCATTACTCTGCCATTTTGAATTTACTTTGCCATTCCTAGTCCTCTACTTATTCAATTTCTTTACATTTTCTATATTCTTCAACTAAACTGTATTTTAGTTTGTAAACAGTGTATTTTTGTTTTGTTGCAGTTGCTTTATTTCTTTTTAGTATATTTATCTGTCTATAAATTTCTTTGGTAGTGGCCTTTTGCTTACCAGTTGCTCCATTATTCCTTTATTGCTTGCTTATTTATTGATTTATTTATTTCTAGATTCAGATGCATGATTTTTTGCGGCTATATTTATTTATTACTCAAATTTATTTTTCACAAGGTATGAGAATTCTAGGAGCTGCCATTGGTAAGATGAAACAAGATCTGAAGTTGTTTTGATTGTGTCTACAACCTGTGGGACACAGATTCGGCACAGATCTGACTTGGACGCATTTTCTAGCATCTGATCAGAGCTCAAGCTCCTCCCCTACCCATAATACCCCTGTATTCCTCCTTCCCTCAGGTCTCGTTTGCTGCTTGTGAGAGACAGCAGTGTGGATTGCAGCTCCAGATTTCCTTAGCTTGAGAGTTATCTTTTTGTATTTCTACTTTTCTAGCTTCTATAACTGTCTCTTTGTCTCTTACCTTTTCTACCTTATCCCTGTGCGCTTGTTGCTTCGGTTCCTATATAAAAAAGTCTTCTCTCTTTCCACCTTTCTCTTTCTTGTGTGTTATCCTTTAGCCATGGCAGAGCCCTCTAAGGTTTCAGGAAGTTTGAGTGTGGCCACATGCTGGCCCCTCTCTGATGGCCACACTGTGTTTGCTTGGGAAACGAGCACTTGGAAACTTCTGTTTGATCTGTGCAGGTTTCAATCCCCGCACTTAAATTGACAAGAGGAGCAAGTTAATTCTTAAGGACCGCCTTCCCCTGGAGGCTGCAGCTCTCTCCCTCTTCCACCCCAGCTTCTGGGACTCGAACCTTCCTCTAAAGTCTGAGTATGGGTGAAAAGTCTTGTCCCAAGGATTGGGACATGCATAAGAAGCTGTCCTCAGACCACTTTTTGTTGATGAACCCCTGGCCAGGTCTCGTCTGGATCCGACCCAAAGCTCGCACAGACTCTGGTCTCTGCGTTTTTCTCCTGAGCCAAGATTTCCCAGGGCTCTTCCCCCTATCAGTCTCCCCTTGGCTCCACTCCAGGCCTGGGTTGGTGGATTCTTCCTTTCGGTCTACCCATAGTCTTTCAGAAGCCTAGGTGGACAGGATGATTCAGAGATTTATCCAGATTCAAATGGGAGTCTTGCCTACCCCCCCCCCCCCCATGGACTGGGAGCATACAGTCTACTTTCCTTCCCATTGCTTCTCCGATCCGACCTTTGGCTTTGGAGTCATCGGGTCCGAGGTTTACCAGTGTTGAAGGGTCTGTGATGGTGGTTCCAGGTACCTCTGTGCCAGCCATTGCCCTGAGTGGCTCGGCTCTGACCTTTTCAGAGCTGTCCAACTCTGAGCCGGGATTGCATCTGCTTCGAGGATGTTCTTCGTGTTTCACTGTTGCAGTCATTATATTTGGGTAATCTGCTGGCAGGTTGCCCTCAGTCAGCCTAAATAACAAAGTCTTGGGTCCTGTGTCGATTGCGGTCTCCTCTTCCATGACGTCAAGTCGTCAGGGGTATAAAACATGCAGCAGACGCCATTTTAATCCGTCTTTCTTGCCGCGCCGTGCCCGAAGCAAAAGCAGTTCGCAAGTGCCGGTCGGCTGACTCCTGAAATTTTCATTTTCGAGTTTCAGAACCGAAGTCTTCAAACTAATGCTTAAGTACCCCGTTGGGGAAACTTTTTCTTGCCCCTTACCGATGTCAGTAAAAGTTAATAATTGTATTACCTGTGGGAAGCAAATGCCTCATAAGGATTTTCATTTATACTGTATTCCTTGCCTAGGCCCTGATCACGTGCCTTGCTGTCGGTTTTGTAGTAAATTTAACCAACGCACTAAGCATCTGTATATTTTTGCATCTGAATATTTTGGTTCAAGATTTAACTGTCCTGAAATGTCGTCTGTTAGCAATTCCGACTACCAGAATTCACAAAAAATGCAGACAGGCCGTCGAGGTCCAAAACTGACTTAGCTTCTAAGCCAGTCGCTGGTTCACCGGTACTCAGTGAGGTGCTTTCGCAGCCCCTGATGCCCGCTACTTTTGAGTCGCAGGCCTCTACAGAGACCCATTCGGAATCCGGTATGCTGTGAGATTCTGCAAGTATTGAACCCACGGATGTCTCTCCCTTGGATGGGTCCAGAGCCGCTGAGCAGGCACCTGCTTCTGAGGGTGTTTTCAGGCCTAAACATTTGTATATTAAACCAACGTTGTCATCAAAAACAAGGCCAAAATCTACTGTCTAAAAACCCGACGCATGAGCCACATGTTCAGGCCCCTATGTGTAAAAAAACAAATTATCAAAATGGCTGAGGATTTAATTACCTTTGTCAGGGGTTCCCAACCCCCCCTCCTGCTAAGAGGCCTAGGCAAGGCACTGATTATCAATCTTCAGATCAGGAATTTTCTATCCCACCTTATGAGGACTCTGATGCAGAGGAATCCATCCCTTCTGCTTCTCCTCCTGAGGATCTCTCTTTTGGAGAGACTTTGGATACTTTAAGGGAACATTTTCATTGGGGGAGTCAGGATTTCTCAGAATCCAAAAAGGCTTAGGGATTATCTTCTTCTTCAGCATAGGCCTTTGGCTATACCTCCTGTATTAGACATTGTTGATGTGTTCTCGGAAACAAGCATGGCTCCTGATTCCCCTGCCTCTGGCTCCTAATAAGCCAGACAGCTATTACTGGATTCCTGACTCCCACAAATTTCTTTTCAAAAATCCTGCTGCTGACCCTGAAACTATTTCTCTGGGTCCCAAGGATGTTGAGGCTTTTACAGCCAAAAATCCTACCCCTTCAGATAGAGACTCCAGGGTGCTGGATAGATGAGGTAAAAAGGTTTATACGTCTGCAACCTTGACAGTCAGGGCTTTAAACTGCCAGTTTCACATGCTTAAATATCAACAGCATGTTATGGGCTTACTGAAACAGAAAATTATTTTTTCTGATTGTGTAGAAGTTGCAGGATTTATTCCATTCAGCAGAACAGGTTGGAAAGCATGCTTTGCAGTGTGGTTTTGATTCCTTGGAGGCCTCTTGCAGGGCTGCCGTAACTGGATCTGTGATAAGAAGGCATGCTTGGCTCAAGGAGCAAAATCTGCCTGATCTCATTACAGCCGAGTGACGTCTCCAGGCGTTTCTACAGTTACATCCTACTGCGCCTCTAGGCATCAAATATTGCCTATTCATATTTGCATTAATAATTCCAAAGCCATGCTACATACAAGGTATCAGAATATTTTATCTTGAAGCATATATGATGGCAAACACAATTGTACTGCTATAGGACTTCTGCCACTTAGTATTTGTTAGAACTATAAAGGTGATAACTGGATTTTTTAAAGGCTGAAGCCACACCCACTGGGAGTTAAAGGTACACACTCAGTAGACCTCTACTGGAGGGAATGAGTTAAAGCTAAATTGTTGGATGCTCCTTTACAGCAGGACAGTCTATTTGGTAAGGCAGAAGAGGTTTTAAAAAAGATGGAAGACAAAGCTAAATATATGCAAACCGTAAAAGATTTCTTGCAAGTGCAGCCACCCAGGTTCAGTAGACACTGGCCTACTAAGAATTGGTTCTTTCCAGTGTCCAACAGTGCTGCTCAGGCCAAACCAGACACTCCAAAGGCTCCAGGTTTCAGTCACAAGGATCTTACAGGTCAAAACGATGGGGTGCCTCCACATCCAAATCAGGAGGTAGCAAAGCACCACCCTACAGTAAGCAGTCTCAGTGACTTTGCTTTGTCCTTTTGGCAGCCCTTTTGGGGGGGAAACTAGCACTTCATGCTCAAAATTGGCATCTAATTACCCAGGGCAAGTGGGTCTTACATATAGTATCCCAGGGGTACAGATTTCATTTCCACACGTTGCCAATTTCCAAACTGATGACCAGATCTGCCACCAAATCAGTGGGCAGAGGCCCAGAAACAAGTCGTCGTCCCTCATGGATATGGGGGGCTATTCAACCAGTACTAGAAAAGGGAAAAAGGACAAGGGTTTTATTCAAGACTTTTCCTGGAACCCAGAAAAGACAAATCATGGCGTCCAATTCTGGACTTATCCGTTCTAAATACTTTCCTGAACATTCCAAAATTCAAAATGCTGACTTTACAATAGCTACTGTCTACGCTAGGCAAGAATGCCTGGTTGGTAACTCTAGACTTAAGAGGCCATACCTGCATATCCCAATCAGTGAATCTTTCTGAAGATACCTCTGATTCAAAGCAGGCTATTTGTATTACCAGTTCTCTGCACTGCCCCTTGGCTTATCTACTGCACACAGGGTCTTCACAAAGTGCCTGGCACCAGTAATTGCATTTTGTAGACAAACATTCAAATTTATCCATATCTGGAAAGATTGTCTTATTCAGGCAGAGGACAAGGACACTCTCTTCTGCATCTGGCGTTTTGTAAAAAGGCTTCTAGCATGCCTAGGGTACACCATAAATGAAAAGAAATCACAACTGGTACCCTCTCAAATTACATTCCTGGGTGCAAGCTTGAATACAGCTGCCCAGATGGCTTACCTCATGCCAGACAAATTCAATTGACAGCATACTTCAAACAAGTGGCAACAAAAACCCAGCTGTCTGCAAGACAAATTCTGCAGGCATTGGGGTTCACGGCATCCTGCATTCTACTAATTCCATATGCAAGACTTTATATGGGCAAACTTCAGTGGTACCTAAAAAGCTTATGGAGTCAACATTGTTACA
This sequence comes from Protopterus annectens, assembly GCF_019279795.1. NCBI lineage: Eukaryota > Metazoa > Chordata > Ceratodontiformes > Protopteridae > Protopterus > Protopterus annectens. Next base: position 1,961,930,085 of record NC_056743.1, on the reverse strand, counting down.
CCCTGGAAACAATGATTCCTCTCATTCCCTACCTGCAACATGAGTTCCTTTGGTGGGCAGGGGCATGTCACTAAAACAAGGAACTGTCATTCATTGTACCCCCTGCTACTCAAACCCTAACTACAGATGCATCAGACTATGCTTGGGGGGGGGCATCTGGCAGGGAGATGCATTCAGAGCAAATGGAGCCCAAATGAAATGTTTCTACATATCAACCAGAAAGAAATGCTAGCTGTACAGAATGCTCTGGCAGCCTTCAAGGACTTCCTTCATCCAGGACAACTACTGATAAAGATGGACAACACCACAGTTATGTGGTACGTAAACAAGCAGGGGGGTACCCACTCCTACCCCCTTTGCGGACTAGCCATGGCCTTGTGGAACACAGCATTGACTTACCAAATACATCTTCAAGCTCAATTCCTGCCAGGAAAGCAAAATACTATGGCAGACGACCTAAGCAGAAATCTTATGGACCCATACGAATGGAAACTGGATCCACTAATCTTCAACATGATGACAAGAAAATGGGGGAGCCCAGACATAGTTTTGGGGAGAGGCAAATAGATCTATCAGTTGTACAAATTCTGCACAAGAACTCATCACAAAAAAGCATGAAAAGTGGATGCTCTATCGTTCAGTCTATGCCTTTCCCCTTCTGCCTCTACTCTCCAAGGTTTTACTAAGTCAGACAGGAAAAACCAAAAATTATTCTGATTGCTCTGGACTGGCCTTGGCAACACTGGTACCTGCTTCCAAGGAATATGTCACACCTTCCTCCTTGGTACTTGCCTCAAATCAAGCACCTCCTCTATTGTCTCAGCAGAACTATCAAATTCTGCACACTCTGCTCCAAACTCTGAATCTTGCAGCATGGTTAATCAACTAATTTCACCAATCGCATCTCTCAGTAAATCTGTGATGGATGTCATTTTGGAGGCTAGAAGGCCTAGTACTAGAAAATCTTATGCTGATAAATGGAAGAGATTCTGTGCTTGGAACCAAGCACAAGGAATAGATACAGCAAAGCCCAATATTACTCAGATTTTGCAATACTTAACTGAGATGCTTCACAAGGGCCTATCTTTTTTTTCTTCAGTAAAAATCCATGCCTCTGCCATCTCGTCTCATTACAACACAGAGCCGCCTCTTTTTTTTCTCATCCTCTGCTAAAGCACTGCCTCAGAGGGGCCACAAATTTTAAGGCCTCCCAGGAGAGCACAGACTCCTGCATGGGACGTCAATTTTGTGCTGGAAAAGCTTACCCTACCTCCTTTTGAACCAGCTGCTACTGCGGATATAAAATTTCTTTCTTGGAAGACTGCCCTTTTTTTTAGCAGTCACTTCAGCTAGAAGGGTTTCAGAACTACAGGTTCTCATGGCAGTGGAGCCTTTCATCTTTTACCCTGACAGGGTGGCCCTCAGGACCAATCCTTTTATGCCTAAGGTGGTATCTAGTGTAGCTTTTAACCAGACCATTCACCTGCCAACTTTTTTCCCAAATCTGCAGAACAAAGGGGTGCGGATTCTGCATTCATTGGATGTACATGGACAACTAAGATTCTACTTAAACAGGACAAAATCTCAAGTCTGAGCAACTACTGGTGGCATTTGCTGCAGGAACAGAGGGGAAGGCTATATCAAAACAGACTATTTCAAAATGGATAAGCTATTGTGTTAGTTTCTGCTACTTGCACCATGGTAAACCTGTGCCCAAGGGAAGCAGATCCCATTCCACCAGGGCTGATTCTACTTCTGCAGCCATTCTCCGAGGGGTTCCAACCAGAAATATTCTAGAAGCTGCTACTTGGAGCTCAGTTCATACGTTCACAAAGCATTATTTACTTCTCTTTTCTAAATCCAGGGCAGGCTTTGCCACTGCAGTCCTGCAGGGCCTTATAGCTTCCCCTAATGCTGTTTAGTTCTATCCTCCCATCCATAGCTTTGGGATTCTACCCAAATGTAATGACTGCAACAGTGAATACACTCTAACATCTACATTTATGGTAAGTGTACACTAACTCATTTCCCTTCCTTCAACCTCCAATCCCTCCCAAACCTCTCCTGGATGTCCCACCCACGCAGCGGGAGCAGGCAGCAGTAGAAATTTCCAGGCTGCTTGAAAAGCGAGTCATCCAGCCTGTCTCCCCCAGACCAATCCGGATCAAGCATCTCTTCCAGATTCTTTAGTGCCGAAGAAAACAGGGGACTTAAGACCCGTTTTGCATCTTTCAACCCTAAACCAGTCAGTTGCCAAGACAAAATTTTGGAAGGTCACTCTGAAATCCATTCTGCCTTTTCTGCAGATAAATGACTGGATGTGCTCTGTGGACCTCCAAGACACGTATTATCGCATCAAGATGAACAAGCGTTCTCTGAGGTTCCTCCATTTCCAGCTGGAGCCAGTCAGTATCGGTTCAGACTGCTCCCCTTTGGGCTCACCACTGTCCCCAGGGTGTTCACCAAAGTGATGACAGTAGTGGCGGCTCACCGGCTGCAAGGAGTTCCAGGTCTTTTCCTGCCTGGATGATTGGCTTCTTTCCACTCCCTCCAGGCATTGACTGTGTCAATCCAGAGATCATCTTAAGACCGCTCACCATCTCGGCATAACCATAAATCTCAAGTCCCAACTGGAACCAGTACAAGTTCTCAACTTCATTGGGGCTCGCTTAGATACAATTCAGTGCAAGGTGTTTCTCCCTCAAGACAGACTGCTCTCTCCGACATCCTGTCTCTTACATTGTTCAAGTACAGTGTCCCCATGCAGATTCAGTTCTTCTGGCAGTGGGGTCCAATGCGGTCATGATCACTCTTGATCCAATGGCTCACCTTCATATGAGGGTCCTCCAATGGACTCTGGTAGTTCATTGGTCATTGCTAGACCTGCCCTTATCTCATCCAGTTTGTTTATCTTGAGCTTGGAAGGATTCACTTCTCTGGTGGTTTCGGTCCCCGGTCATCTTCTGGGTCATCCATTTATCCTTCCTGCCCCTGTGACCACGGACTCCTCCCTGCTCAGGTGGGGAGGGGTATTGCATGGAAGGGACAGTCCAAGGCACGTGATATTTCCTGTAGACCCATCTGCATATCAGTATCCTGGAGATGGGGGCAGTGCTGTTGGTATTACAAGCTCTACATGCCCATCTTTCCCAAGGGATGATTGCCATCAGAACAGACCATGTTTGTAGTCTGGTACATCAACAAACAGGGGAGACCAGATCTTACCCTCTTTGTCACGAAGCCATGAGACTGGGATTGGGTCATCTCCTCTGTCTGTTTTCTGGTGGCAATGCACATTCAGGGGAGGTCCAATATACTAGCAGACAGGCTCAGCAGGTCTATTTTGATGCCATTCGAGTGGTCTCTAAATCTTTCAGTAGTGGAAAAGATCTTTCTAAAGTGGGGTCAAACTTGCTGCAATCTATTTGCCTCTCCTTCCAACATGATATGCAGCGAGCATTTTGCTGTGAACTCCCCTCCGGGGAAGTCTTCAAGAGACGCTCTAGTTTATGCTTGGCCATCCGGTCTACCGTATGCTTATCCTCCACTCCCTCTGATTCCCAAATTCATTCAGAAAGCTCGAAAGGTAGGGAGCTTAGTGATCCTCATTGCCTCTTTCTGGCTTCACCAAGTTTGGTTCCGCTCTCTGTGGTCTCATGCAGTGTGTCCTCTTTGGACTCCAGAGACGGTCCTGGATGTGATCATGCATCCTGCACCCAGACTTGGTCAGCCTGAAGCTCATGGCTTGGCTGCTCCAGTTCCAGTGATAGTTACGACTCCCGGGTTGTCTTCTCCTGTTAAGGAGATTTTAGTAGCGGCTCACGAGTTTTCACATAGAGAATTTGGCTTCCTTGGCTTCCTCCAAGCTGTAAGGCCTTTTTGAAAGGTACCCTTTTTCTTATGCATCCAGTCAAGGACTCAGTGTCCCCTTGGGATGTCATCCTAGTGCTGCAAGCTGTTTTCTCACCCCTTCGAACCAGCAGCTATGGTTGACTTGCAGTTCCTGTCTTGGAAGACTACCTTTTTTGGTTGCCATTACCCCAGCCAAGAAAAAGGCTTGGCTCTCCGAAACTAGTCTGTCAAGCCCCCCTTGTATGGTGTTTCATAAAGATAGGATTTTCCTATGGACAAATCCCTCATTCCTTCTGAAGGTGGCTTCATAGTCTGATATTAACCAGGCCACTAATCTTCCTGTTTTCTTCCCAAATTTCCAGAATAAAGGAGACTTATAAATTGCACTTGCTTAATGTTCACAGACAACTGTGTTTTTGTTTGCATAGAACAAAAAAGTCTGAACTGTTTCCTTTTTTAAACCTTTCTTGGGAAATCCTGAAAGGTGACTATTGGCCAATGGATTTCCAAATGTATTTTGTTGGCCTATCGAGCCTAAAGGTCATCCCCACTGGGGCAGGTCTGGGCATATTCCACCAGGTCCGTAACTACTGCTGCGGCTTTTTGGTCCAGGGTTTCCTTGGATGATATTTACTCTCCAGCCACCTGGGCGTCATCGCATACATTTATCTTCTCTTACAGATTGGATCTTCTTTCCAGGGGCGCAGGGCATCCTTTGGCTCAGCCATGCTCCGGAACATCATTCCATGAGGACCTCCCAGGGGTTTTTGGTAGCTGGGGACTCTGTCCCACAGGTTGAAGACCAAATGAAAACTTTTTTTTTCTTTTTACCTGAAGTTATGTACTCACCCTAACATTCCATCTGAGTTGTTGCTTTTTATTTGTCTTCAGCCATCCCTCCCTCCTACTCCCTGCCTGTGTGGGCTGTGTAGTGGACTGGATGGAAGACGCATAGCCCCTCTACTCTGGCGAACATTTTCTTGAGCAAATTGTCAATGCCAGGGTTTTAGGCATATGTTTTAGGTTGGCATGTTGCTGTCTGCAGCAAATTGAGGGGAAGAGGGAGACTGGGGTATTATGGGTAAGGGAGGAGCTTGGATCGATGTTGGAAAATGTGGCTGAGTCGGATCAGTGTCCCACAGGTTGAAGACAAATGAAAAGCAACAACTCAGATGGAATGTTATGGTGAGTACATAACTTTTTTTGAAAAAAGAAAAAACCTGTTAACCCCCCCCCCAAAAAAAAAAAAAAAACAGGCAAGGGGCCAGTAAATTTTGTAGGATATTTGGGATAGGTAGTGGAGAGAGGTGGAACTTAAGAGACGAGTACTATGTGCTTGCTTTTTTCTGGATGTAATGGGATCCTATCTTGCCTACATTCCAAACTGATAGGTTTGGAGCCGATCCATCGGCTCCGACTCGGCCACTGTATAGTAGAACGACGTCTCTAATTGGCTGGGCTACCCCTTATCCCAGAATGCACCACGCCTGCTTCCCCAGATCTCGTTTGCCGCTTTTCAAGCTAGACGTGGTCTCGACTTGGCTTGAGCTAAGTGGTTTATTATTACTTTTTTGGTCTTTTGACCTAGGGGTTTCTTCACCAATTTAACAAACAGCTGTTTTAACAGCTTTACGTGTGTGTGCGAACCTTTTCAGTGTGATTGGTATTTTTTTCTACCTACCGGGCAAGGCCCGTTTAAGTTAGAGGGCCTTTGCCTTTATTGTGAGTCAATGTGTTAAAATTGTCTACTTTTAGGTTTGTTTTTCACCCTACTGTACGTCCTACTTTATCGTTTTAAGCCCGTTTTTAGTTAGAGGGCTTCTGCCCGTTTTGTGTTGTGTATCTCGGGCCAGTCCCGTTGTTGAGTCAAGGGCTCGTGCCCTACTTTAAGGTTACTTTCGTGGTAAAAATAGTTGTGTGACAGGATGTCAAAAGAACAGAAGTCTGGTTTTAAAAAGTGCACCAAGTGCAACTACAAAATGTCTATTACTGATAGCCATGCTGTCAGCGTGTATTGTTTAGGACCGAAACATTTTCAGGAAACATGTAGTGCTTGTCATGCTTTTTCCTCTAGGGTCCTTCAAGAACGTAAAAATAAATTGATCCTTAAGGGCCTTAAGCCCTCTTTTGAGGAAGCTTTGGCTTCTCCTTCCTCTCCAGCTTCTAAAAAGAAAAGGTAGTCTGCTCCGACCAGCCCGTCGGAATCTACTTCCAAGAAGCATAGGTCGACCTCTTCTTCCTCTGCTCCAATGGCTTCGGAGCCTCTGGTGGAAGGGTCTGCCTCTATACCTCTTTCTTTGGCTCCATTGGTGTCGGAGCCGCAGGTTGGGGGATAGAGAGGCGAATCACCTGCTTCGGCTCCCTTGGTCTCGGAGCCGTTGGAGGTGTGCAGCTCAGACCCCCACCCTGCGGCTCCGAAGTCCCCTTCGGCGCCGATGATTATTCATACGGTTCCGGATCCGGTGCCGATGGTGTTGGAGCCGGTCCCCTGGTCTATCGGAGCCGGGAGAGAAGTCGTCTCGGCCCCCATCTATTTCCTCTAAATCCTCCAGGTTGTCAGACTCAGATTTGGACAGGGTTATCCAGAGGCTTTTCCAGTCCCCGGTTTTTGCAAAAATGGTCTCTGCTCCAGCCCACTCTGCTCCGGAGCCGGTCCCCACTTCGACGCATCCAATTCCTCCTCCAACCTCCTCTGAGCCATTGAAGTCGGTGATGGTAGAGCAGAGCAGAGTTGTCCAGTCGGAACAGAGACTCCCTCGGAGCTTTTCTGTTCCGACCATCATTCCTACCCTGTCCTCGGCGTCAGGGTTCGGTACCGGGACTTCCTCGGTCGGGGCCGAGGGGAACACTTTGGAACTGGTAACTTCGGTTCCTAGTCTTCCCCTCGGAGCGTCGGCCGCAGGGATTCCCAGTACCGTCGTGGTCTCAGCCGGTGTCCTCCGTAGAGTCTGGAGGTCCTGCTTTTGAGGCCATGAGGAGTGCGCTGGCCATGTCCTTGCCGGCTCAGCAAGTCCTCTACCTCACCGTCCCTAGACTTGGGAACTGGTGCTTCTGGTGTGCTTCATTCCCACGACAGTGGGGCCCCAGGGCCTGAGGATACCCCCTTGGGGGGGTTCCCTTCTCCCGGGAGGTCTTTCTGAATCCGCTTCAGATGAACCTCCAAGAAAAAAATTGTGCGAGAGGAAGCACATTGACTCCCAGGATGAGTCTATCACTTCAGATACTGAAATCGATGATGCGGAGGGGTCCCCAAAATCGTCCTCGGATGACGTCTCATTCTCAGATATCCTCGAGATCCTGAGACAGAGAGGCGATTGGCAGTCCAAAACCCCTTCCGCGGAGGAGTCAGTCTTCCTCAAGGCTTTTGGGGCCCAGCCCTCCGCCTCCTGGGTGTCTCCACCCTTCGATGAATTACTAGATTTAGTTTCTCGAAGGGTGTGGGAACACCCTGACTCTGTGGAACCGGTGCCCGCCAGGCCTAACAAGTTCCTCTCAGCCCCTCCTCAAAAGGAATTTTTGACCAAAGGAGTTGCAGTAGATGCGATGGTGGTGGCATCTGCCACTCAGCAAGACGTGGCAGAGGCTTCAACGTCTATTCACCCTCCTAATAAGGATTCCAGGAGCATGGATAGGTACGGGAAGCGTACCCTTTCTTCAGCGGCCTTTACCCTGCGGTCGCTGAATTACCTTTGTCATTTCACCAGGCTCCAAAGGGACCTCCTCAAAGAGTTCGAGTCTCTTACAGGTAACCTTCCTGAGGCGTTAGCCCAAACTGTTGGCGCCCAGATGACTACCCTATCTTCGATAGTCAACTCATCCATGAGGCTCATCTCATATGCGGCCGAAGGGGCGAGTAGAGCAGCGGGAACAGGCGTGGCTCTTAGAAGACACGCCTGGTTACGCTTGTGTCCCTTTGCGGAGGCTTTTAAGTCTCCTTCACCGACGCCCCCTTTGATGGCTCCTCCCTGTTTGGACCCAAGGTGAAGGACACACTGACTCGGTGCGAGCAGGAGGGCAAGACCTTGACTGCCATGGGGACCCGTTTTTTCGCTCCCTCTAGACCTTACCTCAAGGCCCAGAGAGGAGGGAAAATGTGGTTCAGGAAATCTCAAAGGTCTTTCCCTACTCCACCGAGTGATCCCCCCTCTAGAGGCAGGGGGGGGATTCAGGAAGACGCCGCCCCAGAGGCGGCAGAGGCCCCCGTAACTCTGGAGACCGCGATTCCTTTCATGGTCCATCCTACGCTCCCCGTCCCTGAGACGTGGCCTGACTGCGCATCTCCGGAGCCAGTCGGGGGTCGTTTTGCGGAACACCCACAGGCTTGGGAATCTATCACCAAGGATCAGTGGGTGCTCCGAATCATAACCAGAGGCTATCTCATCCCTTTCATCAAGATCCCCCCTCTTCCTATCAGGAAAATCCCGGATGTGCCACCCAGTCAGCGGGATCAAGCAGCGGTCGAGGTTTCAAAGCTGCTAAGAAAAGGAGTCATCCAGCCTGTCCCCGCCGACCAGATCGGATCAGGAACTTACTCAAGACTATTTTTGGTGCCAAAAAAGGCAGGGGACTTGAGGCCCATTTTGGACCTCAGCTCATTGAATCGCTTTGTAAAAAAATCCAAATTCCGAATGGTCACCCTTCAGTCCATTCTCCCGTTATTGGAGAAGGATGTCTGGATGTGCTCCATAGATCTCAAGGACGCTTACTATCACATTCTGATAACTCAAGAGTCCAGGAGTAATTTACGCTTCCGCCTGAGAACCAGTCATTTTCAGTTCCAAGCACTGCCCTTTGATCTCACTACAGCCCCCAGGGTGTTCACCAAGTGTCTGGCAGTAGTGACAGCTCACTTGAGAAGTCTAGGATTCCAAGTGTTTCCCTATCTAGACGACTGGCTCCTTACTGCCACCTCCAAGCATCTATTAGTTCGGGCGCTTATGACCACAGTCAGTTTGGGTCATTCACTAGGAATCACGTTCAATTGGGGAAAATCTGTGCTGCAGCCGTCTCAGCATATTACATTTATAGGCGCAGAGTTCGACACAAGAAGAATGCGGGCATTCTTGCCGGTAGAAAGGATTCAGGTCCTGCAGTCTCAGGTTCAAACCTTATTACCCAGATCACTAGTTCAGGCCAGACTGATTCTGCAGATGTTATGTGATCCTATCTCGCCTACATTCTGTACTGATGGGTTCGGAGCCGATCCTCGGCTCCGACTCTGCACGCTATACTATAGAGCGAAGTCTCTTATTGGCTGAGTTATTCTCCATCCCAGGATGCACCACCACTGCTTTCCCAGATCTCGTTTGCCGCTTGATAGCTTTAGCCATGGTCTCGGACTTGGCTGAGCTAAGTACTATTTACTGACAAGTTTTCTGTCAGAATTCTCCTAATTTTTTCACCCAAAAGCTGTTTTAACAGCTACTTGTTCACGTAGTGTGTAGTTTGTGGAGTTTTTGTGGTAGTTTTTGGTAGCGCTAGTGCTTCCCACCTAGGACAGTCATGCGCTAGTTAGTTTAATTTAATTTACCCGTATAAATATAGCTAAACTGTTCTAACAGCTACTTTTGTGTGTGTGTTTTCTCTAGACTTGTTGTGTATCCCTCTTAGAGTCAAGGTTCCGTTTGAGGGGCCTTGCCCTCTCGCTTTAGTGGGAACGTTTTTTTTTCTCCTTACCTAAGCTTCTGCCTGAGTGAGTGTTGAGTTGTTGGCAAATAGCTTTATTTTATCTTATTGTTCATCCCGTTTAAGTTAGAGGGATTGGACGCTTCTGCTTGAATTCTGTTTATTCCTTTTGGACTTGCTGTGTAATTTCCTTTTTTTTGTCATGTCGAAGGAACATATGCCTTCGGGCTTTAAAAAATGTACCAAGTGTGGGTACAAGATGTCAATCACGGATGACCACTCTCTGTGTTTATTGCCTAGGTCCAAAACACCTTCAAGAGTTATGCAGTGTATGCCACGCTTTTTCTTCTCGTGTCCTCCAAGAGAGGAAAAACAAATTGATATTGAAAGGGCTCATCACCCCTTCTTTTGAGGAGGCTTTATCTTCTTCCCCCTCTCCTTCGAGGAAGAAGTCCTCTGCTCCGACCAGCCCGTCTGAGCTGGCAGCAAAAAAATCAAGGCAGACTTCTCCGTCGGCTCCAAGGACTTCGGAGCCGAGGTCGGAACGGTCTGCCTCGATGCCTCCAGCCTCGACTCCTCTGTCTTCGGAGCCGAGTGCTCGAGCATTGAGAGGCGGGTCACCTGCTTCGGCTCCATTGCTTTCAGAGCCGATGAAGGTCACCCGCTCAGACTCTTCTACTTCGGCGCTGAAGCCCCCATCGGCTCAGAGGGAAATTGCTGTATTGGTGGAGTCTCCCTCGGCGCCGATACTTCTGGAAACTATTCGGAGCCGGTCCCCCAGTTTTTCGGAACCGGCAGAGAAGTCAACTTGGACCCGATCGGTCTCTTCCCGGTCTTAGAGGATGTCCGATTTGGATATAGACAGGGTGCTGCAAAGGTTATTTCAGTCTCCGGTGTTCCAAAAGTTGGTCTCGGCTCCAGCTCAGTCTGCTTCGGAGCCGGTTTCCCACCCTGTTGCTTCGATTCCTCCTCCAACGGCCGCGGCGCCGTTGGAGTCGGTGATGGTGGAGCCGGTGGAGGTTGTAGGGTCGGTTCCGACCCTTACTCCAACACCGCCCCTTGGGTCGGAGTTCGGTACTCTGACCTCCTCTGTCGGCCCCGGGGGTGTTGCTTCGGGACCATTATTATCTGTTCCGAGCCTCCCTCTCAGTGCGTCGGCTTCGGGAGCTCCGGCTACTGTCGTGGCCTTGGAGGTTGAACCTGGTGGTCCGGCCTTCAGGGCCATGAGGAGTGCCTTGGCCAAATCTTCCTTGGCCACTTCCTCCATCACATCGTCACCTTCCCTTGACACTGAGACTGGTTCTGTTGTAGTCCCCTGTCTCAACACAGCGGAGCCCCGGGGCCTGAGACTACTCCCACTTCAGGTTCCCTGCTTCCTGAAGGTCCCTCCGAAGAGTCTTCAGAGGAACCTCCCAGGAAGAGATAGTGCAAGAGGAAGCACATCGACTCCCCCGATGAGTCTCTTACCTCGGACACCGATCTTGATGATGCGGAAGGGCCCCCCCAAGTCGTCCTTGGATGATGTCTCCTATGCGGACATCTTGGAGATTCTCAAACAACGAGGCGGCTGGCAGTCCAAACCCCCTTCTGCTGACGAGTCGGTGTTCCTCAAGGCCTTCGGGCTCAGCCCTCCGCCTCCTGGGTGTCTCCGCCCTTCGATGAGCTCCTAGATTTGATCTCTCGGAGGGCGTGGGAACATCCAGATTCTGTGGAACCGGTGCCAGCTCGTCCTAACAAATTTCTCTCGGCGCCTCCGGAAAAGGAATTTCTCACCAAAGGTGTGGCTGTAGATACCCTGGTGGTGGCATCTGCTACCCAACAAGACGTGGCAGAGGCGTCTACATCCGTCCATCCTCCTAATAAAGAGTCTAGGAGCATGGATCGGTACGGGAAGCGCACCCTTACTTCAGCAGCCTTTACTTTAAGGTCTCTGAATTATCTGACGCACTTCACCAGACTTCAGAGGGATCTGGTCAAGGAACTTTCAGATACCCTCTCTGGTAGCCTACCTGAGCAGTTGGCCCAGACGGTTAGCTCTCAGCTGGCCACCTTATCATTATCGAACTCGTCCATGAGGCTCATTTCGTATGCAGCCGAAGGCGGTAGAGCGCGGAACAGGTGTTGCTCTACGGAGACAAGCCTGGCTCCGCCTGTGTCACTTTGCGGAAGCCTTCGAGTCTTCCTTTGCTGACGCTCCCTTCGATGGGTCCTCTCTGTTTGGACCCAAGGTAAAGGACACGTTGACCCGCTGTGAACAAGAGGGTAAGACCTTGACTGCCGTAGGGGCACGTTTTTTCACTCCCTTCAGGCCTTATCCCAAGGCTAGAAGAGGGGGGAAAATGTGGTTCCGTAAATCCCAAAAGGCTTACTCCTCACAGCAGGGCGATTCCCCCTTCTAGAGGCAGAGGAGGAGGAAATTTTTCAGGGAGACGCCGTCCCAGAGGCAGCAGAGGCCCCCGCAACACTGGAGACCGCGAGTCCTTTCGTGGCTCCTCATCCTTCCAACATCCCTGAAGGTGTCCCCGACGGTGCAACTCCAGAGCCAGTCAGGGGTCGTTTCTCGAAGCACCTAAAGGCCTGGGAAAGTGTCACTCAGGACAAATGGGTGCTCCGAATTATAGCCGGGGGTTACGTCATCCCCTTCTCACACACCCCCCCCTCGTCCAAAAGAATCCCGGACCCGCCACCCAGTCAACGGGATCAAGCAGCCTACGAAATCTCAAAGCTGCTTCAAAAAGGAGTCATCCAACCTGTCCCCGCAGACCAGACCGGATTAGGGACTTACTCAAAATTCTTTTTGGTGCCAAAAAAGACTGGAGGCCAATTTTGGATCTCAGCAATCTAAATTGTTCAGTAAAAAAGTCCAAGTTTCGGATGGTCACTTTGCAATCCATTCTCCCGCTACTGGAGAAAGGTGTTTGGATGTGCTCCATAGATCTCAAGGACGCCTATTATCACATCCTGATGGATCAGGTGTCCAGGAGACACTTGCGCTTCAGCCTGGGGGGCAGTCATTTCCAGTTCCGTGCACTGCCCTTTGGTCTCACCACAGCCCCCAGGGTGTTCACCAAATGTTTGGCGGTGGTGACTGCTCACTTGAGAAGTCTAGGATTCCAGGTGTTTCCATACCTAGACGACTGGCTCCTAACTGCCACCTCCAGGTGTCTACTCTTACAGAACCTAGCAGCCACTATATCTCTGGGCAACTCCCTAGGAATCACCTTCAATTGGACAAAGTCTGTATTGCTGCCGTCTCAACGAATACGGTTTATCGGAGCAGAGATAGATTCACAACGTATGCGGGTCTATCTTCCTACAGAGAGGATACAAGTATTACAGTCTCAAGTTCGTGCCTTGCTTCTCAAACGTCGAGCCCCAGCCAGGATGGTCCTACAACTGTTAGGTTCCATGTCGGCCACTGTCCTTCTAGTCCCCTTAGCAAGGTTACATGAGGATTCTCCAGTGGCTACTGTCAGCCCAGTGGTCATTTCAGGATCTCCCTCTGTCACCCCATTCTGATCACAGAGACTTGCAAACAAGATCTTCGTTGGTGGCTTCTGTCCTCCAACCTGGATCAAGGGTGACCCTTCGTCCCACCACCTCCAGTGGCCACACTGACTACAGACGCCTCCCAATGGGTGGGGGGGACATTACCTGGGCAGTTCAGTCCAAGGCAGTTGGCATGCCGACGAGAGTCTCCTTCACATCAACATACTGGAAATGAGGGCGGAACTGCTATCGATACAAGCGTTACACGATTATCTCCCCTCGGGCTTGATTGCCATTCAGTCTGACAACATGTCACTAGTCTGGTACCTGAACAAGCAGGGAGGGACCAGATCCTACCCCCTTTGCAGAGAGGCCATGAGAGTATGGAATTGGGCAATTGCGACCGATCGTTCTCTGGTAGCAACTCACATTCCAGGGAAATCCAATGTGATAGCCGACAAACTGAGCAGAACTATTCTCTGCCCTCACGAGTGGTCTCTGAACGACAGAGTGACAACTCAAATGTTCAGAAGATGGGGAACTCCTTGTTGCGACCTCTTCGCAACCCCCCGCAACACAAAATGTCGTCAATTTTTCTCCCTCACCCCAGTTCCGGGAGAGATGCCCAAGGATGCCCTAGTCCAAGCCTGGCCCACCGGTCTACTATACGCCTTCCCTCCGGTCCCCCTTATTCCCAAGGTGATCCAGAAGGCGATTTGCTTGGAGAGCAAAATGATTTTGGTTGCCCCATACTGGCCTCATCAAGTTTGGTTTCCCTTTCTTCAAAAATATGCACTGGACGGTCCATGGATCCTGGACCAAGATCCGGATCTCTTGACCCATCAGTCGGGACAGCTACATAACCTCGACGAGTGGAGGGAGTGAACAGCTTGGCTCCTCCTCTTCCGACACTAGTCAGGAACCATGCTTTGGATCCTGAAGTCATTCATATCTTATCGGCCCACAAGACTTCTACTAAAAAAATGTATAACAGCAAATGGAAGAGATTTGCTATTTGGGCCCAGCTCCGAGGGTTGGATCCCTTAACTTTTCCTGTATCAGAGGTTCTGAAATTTTTAGCTTCTCTGTTCAATCAAGGTTCTTCGGTCTCTACCATCAAGGTTCAATTGGCTGCTATTTCCAATTTTCATGAGAGCATAAATCTACCATTGATGAGCAACAAGTTGTGTAAAGCCTTCATGAAAGGTGCTGGGCTACTACGACCACCGATATCTCATCCCGCTCCTCCATTGGATCTTAATGTGGTGTTAGCTGCTTTGACCTCTTCCCCCTTTGAACCGGCAGCAACTTGTGATTTGAAATTTCTTTCTTGGAAAACTGCCTTTTTAGTTGCAAATCACATCAGCCAGAAGAGTCTCGGAACTTCAAGCCCTATGTGTCAAACCACCATATCTGGTTTTCCACAAGGATAGAGTATCCCTCAGACCCAATCCAACCTTTGTCCCTAAGGTTTGTTCTACTTTTTGTCTGCAACAGTCTTTGGAACTCCCAGTCTTCTTTCCAAAGTACTCAAACAGAGCGGAATATATCTTTCACACCTTAGATGTTCACAGACAATTACGCTTCTACTTGGATAGAACACTCCAAACACGGAAAACAGATCAGTTGTTTGTGTCCTTTTCAGATAAATTGGGCAAAGCTGTCACGAAGGTCACTATTGCTAAGTGGATCAGAGACTGTATAAGTCATATTTATTTCATTTCCAATAAAGAGCTTACAACTACAGTAAAAGCTCATTCTACCAGAGCTATGGCTACTTCAACGGCCTTTCATTCTAAACTTGCCATTAGTGACATATGTGCTACGGCCACATGGTCTTCCCCCCACACCTTCATTTCTCATTACAAGTTGGATGTGGCATCTCGGGGACAAGCTTCCTTCGGTTCCACAGTTCTCAGGAGTGTTTTCCAGTGAGCCACCCAGGAATCAGTTGCTAGGGACGCTGTCCCATCAGTACAGAATGTAGGCGAGATAGGATCACATAACATCTTTTAGTTATGTACTTACCATAACTTTAGGTGTTTGGGATCCATCTCGCCTACATTCCTAATAACCCACCCTCCTTCCCCCTGCCTTGGAGATCAGAAGAGACCGAACGGTTCCAGTTTAGCTGTTTCACCTTGAATCACCTGGCAATGTTATATCATCAGTCTGTGTGTGTGTGCATGTGTGCGGGCAAACAAGATCTGGGGAAGCAGTGGTGGTGCATCCTGGGATGTAGAATAGCTCAGCCAATGAGAGACTTTGCTCTATAGTATAGCGTGCCAAGTCGGAGCCGAGGATCGGCTCCGAACCCATCAGTACAGAATGTAGGCGAGATGGATCCCAAACATCTAAAGTTATGGTAAGTACATAACTAAAAGTTATTGGGCACGATGGCCTCGACTATTCTACTAGTCCCCTTAGCCAGGCTGCACATGCGGGTGCTGCAATGGTTACTGTCGGTTCAATGGTCCTTTCAGGAACTTCCCCTGAACCATTTGGTCCAGATTACCGAAATTTGCCGTCGGGACCTACTTTGGTGGCTGCTTCGGTCCAACCTGGACCAGGGGCGACCCTTTGCCCTTCAGCCTCCCGTCGCCACGGTGACCACGGATGCCTCCCAGACAGGGTGGGGGGGTCATTATCTGGACAGGTCTGTCCAAGGCACGTGGGCAGGCTCACGAAACGCACTTGCATATCAATATCCTGGAAATGAGTGGTGCTACTGGTGTTGCAAGCACTTCATCATGCTCTTCCACGGGGTACTATTGCGATCCTATCCGACAACGTCGGTAGTCTGGTACATAAACAAGCAAGGCGGAACCAGGTCCTACCCTCTTTGCCGAGAGGCCATGAGAGTGTGGCATTGGGCGATTTCTACCCAGCGTTTTCTAGTGGCAACGCACATTCCAGGGAAATCCAATGTGATTGCAGGCAGGCTGAGCAGGACTCTCCTGTTACCCCACGAGTGGTCCCTCAACGACAGGGTGGCTGCAAACATCTTCGCCAAGTGGGGCCTCCCTTGTTGCGACTTGTTCGCCAGTCCTCACAATGCGAAATGCAGGGACTTCTTCACTCTGACTCCCTCTCAGGGGCAGATTCCCAGGGACGCTCTAGCTCACAGTTGGCCCCCCGGTCTACTTTACGCCTTCCCTCCGGTTCCTCTTCTCCCGAAGGTGATACAGAAGGCGATTTATCTAGGGAGCGACATGATTTTGATCGCTCCACACTGGCCTCGTCAGGTTTGGTTCCCCTTCCTTCTGAGGTATGCGGTGGAGGGCCCATGGTTTCTGGACCTAGTGCCTGACCTGTTGACTCATCAGTTGGGACAGTCTCACCCATCCCTCAGGTCCTTGAGGTTGGCCGCTTGGTTATTCCACTTCCAACCTTAGTCAGAGATAACTCTTTTTCTCCAGACGTCATCCACATTTTGTCCTCTTCTCACAAACCTTCCACTATTAAACTGTATTCCAGCAAGTGGAAGAGGTTTGCTCTTTGGGCCCAACGAGGTATAGATCCCCTTACCGCCCCAGTACCTCAGGTTTTAGAATTCCTGGCTTCTTTGTTTTATTTGGGCTCTTCAGTTTCCACAATTAAAGTCCAACTGGCAGCTATCTCTAATTTTCATGTCTCCTTTGAGCCTTCCTTAATGGCAAACAGGCTTTGCAAATCTTTCCTTAAAGGTGCGTGGCTCCTTCGGCCCCCAATAGCCCATCCTGTGCCCCCTTGGGACCTGAATATGGTTCTAGCTTCTTTAACTGCCCGCCCCTTTGAACCAGCAGCTACTTTTGATATAAAATTTCTATCTTTAAAAACCGCCTTTTTGGTGGCAATAACCTCTGCCAAGCGGGTCTCAGAGCTTCAGGCTCTCTGTTCTAATCCTCATTTGACCTTTCACAAAGACAGAGTGTCCCTCAAGTTAAATCCCTCTTTCTTGCCCAAGGTAGCATCCCCCTTATGCATTCAACAATCTTTGGAGCTCCCTTTGTTTTTTCCCCAAATTCTCCAATAGCGCAGAATATATCTTCCATCAGTTGGATGTTCACAGACAACTGTGTTTTTATTTAAGTAGGACCAATCAGACACGAAAGTCAGATCAGCTGTTTGTGTCCTTTGTGGAAAATAGGTTGGGTCAACCGGTGGCTAAAACTACCATAGCCAAATGGATTAAAGATTGCATCTCCTTCATTTATTCACGGTCCGGCAAAGAGCTACCATTCCCAGTCAGGGCTCATTCTACCAGGGCAATGGCTACTTCTGTAGCATTCCACTCCAAATTATCGATAGATGATATCTGTGCGGCCACTACCTGGACTCCTCCACACACCTTCATTTCTCATCACAAGATAGATGTGGCTTCTCTGGGTAGAGCTTCCTTTGGTTCCACAGTTCTCAGGAGTGTTTTCCAATGAGCCACCCGGGATTTAGGTGCTAGGGACGCTGTCCCATCAGTTATGAATGTAGGCGAGATAGGATCCCATTTCATATTTTAGTTATGTACTTACCATAACTTCGGATGTATGGGATCCATCTACATTCATCGCATCCCTCCTTCCTCCTTCCCATTGGATTTAGAGGGAATGTTGCTACTTACTGAGTTTTTTCTCTTGAAGGACTTTAGTTTGTTACAGTTGCTGGTATGTCTCTGTGTCTGGATGTAGGTATGTAAGCGAACAAACAAGATCTGGGGAAGCAGGCGTGGTGCATTCTGGGATAAGGGGTAGCTCAGCCAATTAGAGACTTAGTTCTACTATATAGTGGCCGAGTCGGAGCCGATGGATCGGCTCTGAACCCATCAGTTATGAATGTAGGCGAGATGGATCCCATACATCCGAAGTTATGGTAAGTACATAACTAAAAGTTTGTGCATATATAGCTGCATTATACTTGGCAGTGTATTTTTTGCTTTGCCCATTTGAGTTTGTGCTACCATACTACCAACAATGTTTTTGAAGCTATTTTGGGGTCCTTGGCAGCTAACCATACGCTTCTTCTGGTGCCCTCCCCTTGATTGGCAGGTCTGCTGAACCATCATATCTTCCCCAGATCTGCTCTGACAGTGGGGGTGGAGAGGAGAGCATGCAGTGGGGGGGTAGGTAAGAGCTGTACCGCTCTTCTGTTTTGCAGTGTGTTGGTATCAGCAGATTGACTCTCCCAACCTCAGGCAGTACTACAGCTTTTCTTATGTACCTTATTTCCATACCTGGCTTGGTCGCATATCTGATGTTCGTGTTTCACTGTTGCAGTCATTACATTTGGGTAATCTGCTGGCAGGTTGCCCTCATTTGGCCTGATTAACAAAGTCTTGTGTCCTGCGTCAGTTGCTGTCCCTTCTTCCATGACGTCAGGGGTATAAAACATGCAGCCGACGCCATTACATCAGTCTTTCTTGCTGCACTGTGCCCGAAGCAGTAGTAGTTCGCAAGTGCCGGTCTGCCGACTCCTGAAATTTTTGTTTTAGAGTTTCAGAACCGAAGTCTTCAACTTAAAGCTAAGTACCCCATTGGAGCAACTTTTTCTTGCTTCTTACTGATGTCAGTAAAAGTTAATTACTTGTGGGAAGCAAATACCTCATAAGGATTTTCATTTGTACTGTATTCCTTGCCTAGGCCCTGACGACGACATACCTTGCTGTCTGTTTTGTGCTTTATGTAATCAGTGCACTATCCATCAGTACATTTTTGCTTCAAAATATTTTGGTTCTTGGTTTAATTATCCAGAAATGACGTCAGTTAGCCATCCGACTATCAGAATACCGAAAAAAACGCAAAGAAAAAGGCAGACAGGCTGTTTAGGTCCAAAACAGCCGACGACGCTTCTCCTAAGCCAGTCGGCAGTTTGCCAGTACTCAGTGAGGCGCTTTCGCAGCCCCCGATACCTGCTACTTCTGATTCACAGGCCTCTACTAAGACCCATTCAGAGTCCAGTATGCCACAAGATGCTTCACATATGGAACCCGCGGATGTGTCTACCTTGGATGGATCCGGAGCAGCTGAGCAGGCACTGGCTTTTGAGGGTGTATTCAGACCTACAGACTTGCATATTAAACAGACTCTAACTTCAGTGCTAAGGCCTAAATCTCTGTCTAAAAAACCGACGCCCAGGCCACATTTTCAGGCCCCCTATGCCTAAAAAACAAATGATCCAAGTGGCTGAAGATTTAATAACTCTAATCAGGGGTAGTCAACCCCCCCCCCCCCAAGAGGCCTAGGATTGAGAATTTGACTATGAATCTTCTGAGCAGGACTGTTTCTTCTGACTGTTCTAATGATCTGGATTTGTCCATACCTACTTATGAGGACTCTGCAGAGGATTCCATTCCCTCTGCTTCTCCACCTGAGGATTTCTCTTTTGGGGAAACTTTGCATACCTTAAGGGAGCATTTCCACTGGGAAAGTCAGGATTTCTCTGAATCCAAAAAGAGGCATAGGGATTTTCTTCCTCAGAATAGGCCTTTGGCTATACCTCCTGTACTAGATATTGTTTGTGTTTTCGGAATCTAGTATGGCCTCTGATTCCTTGCCTCCGGCCCCTAGCAAACCAGACAGGGACTACAAGGTTCCTGAGTCCCACAAATTCCTTTTCAAAAATCCTGTTGCGGACCCTGAAACCATTTCTCAGGGGCCCAAGGGCATAAGGCTTCTACTGCTAAAAACCTACCCCTTTTGATAGAGACTCCAGGGTGCTGGCTATATGGGGTAAAAAGGTTTATACTGCTGCACCCTTAGCAATCCGGGCTTTAAACTGTCAATTTCATATGCTAAAATATCAACAGCATATCATGGGACTGCTTAAACAGAAAATCGTTGATTTCTGACTGTGGAGAATAAAGATTTGCAGGATTTATTGCATTCAGCTGAACAAGCAGTGTGGTTTTGATTCCTTAGAGACCTCTTGTAGGGCTGCTGTTACTGGGTCTGTGCTTAGAAGGCATGCTTGGCTTAAGGAGCAGTCTCTGCCTCATGTTAAAGCAAAACTTTTGGATGCTCCTTTACAGCAGGACCACTTCTTTGGCAATAAGGCTGAAGAACTTCTAAATAAGATGGAAGATGAAGTTAAATCTATGCAAACTGTGAAAGATTTCTTACAAGTGCAACCTGCTAGATTTAGTAGGCATTGGCCTACTAAGAACTGGTCCTTTCCAGCTCCTTCCTGAACCACTATGGCCAAACCCAGACATTCCAAAACCACCAGGTTTCAGTCCCAAGGGACTTTCAGAACTAAGCAATTGGGTGCTTCCACTTCCAAATCTGCAGACAAGGCACCACCCTATGGTAAATAGCCTCAATGACTTCCCTTTGAAATTACCAAGCACTTGCCTCTTAGCTGCCCCTTTGGGGGGAAAACTGGCTCTTCATTCAAGATACTGGCAACTTATAACCCAGGACAAATGGGTTTTAAATAGTGTCCCAGGGTACAGATTTCATTTCCACAAGCTTCCAACTCTGGTGGCCATACCTGCCCCCAAATCAGTGGTCAGAGGCTCAGAAACAAGTACTTTCCCTCCTAAACATGGGGGCTATTCAACTAGTACCAGAAGAGGAAAAGGGACCAGGTTTCTATTCCAGACTTTTCCTGGTACCTAGAAAAGACTAATCGTGGTGTCCAATTCTGGACCTGTCTACTCTAAGCACCTTTCTTGACATTCCAAAATTCAAGACGCTGACACTACACCAGTTACTTCCTGTGCTAGGCAAGGATGCCTGGTTGGCAACTCTCCACTTAAGAGGCTTACTTGCATATCCCAATCAGGGAATCTTGCAGAAGATTCCTATACTTCAAAGCAGGCTGCATGCATTATCAGTTCTCTGCACTGCCCTTTGGCTTGTGTACTGCACCCAAGGTATTCACAAAAGTGCCTGGCTCCAGCAATTGCATTTTGCAGGCAAAGAAATACTCAAATATATCCATACCAGTACGATTGTCTAATTCAGGCAGAAAACCAGGCCATTCTTCTAAAACATCTGGCATTTGTAAAAAGACTTCTAACCTGTCTAGGGTACACCATAAACGAAAAGAAGTCTCAAGTGGTACCCTCTCAAAAAATTACATTCCTGGGTGCAAGCTTTAATACAACTGGCCAGATGGCTTTCCTTACGCCAGAAAAGCAAATTCATTTGGTGACTTACTTCAAACAGGTGGCCACAAAAACCCTGCTATCTGCAAGGCAAATACTGCAAGCCTTGGGGTTCTTGACCTCATGCTTTCTAATTCCATATGCAAGACTGCATATGAGGAAATTTCAGTGGTACTTAAAAAGTTTATGGAGTCAACATTGTCACAGCCTGGAAACAATCATACCTTCCCTGCGCCTAGAGTTCCTATGGTGGGCAGAGGCCTGCCACCAAAACAAGGGACTGCCATTCACACCACCCCCCTGCTGCCCAAACCCTAACTACAGACACATCAGACTATGCATGGGGGGGCATCTGGCAGGGAAGTGCATTAAGGGCAAATGGAGCCCAAATCAAATGCACCTTCATATCAAAGAAATGCTAGCTGTACCGAATGCACTGACGGCCTTCAAGGACTGCCTTCATCCAGGACAATTACTGATAGACTTGACAGCACCATGGTTATGTGCTAGATAAACAAGCAGGGGGTTACACATTCCTACCCCCTCTGCAGACTAGCCATGGCATTGTGGAACACGGCCTTGATCTACCAAGTAGAACTACAAACTCAATTCCTGCCAGGAAAGCAGAATGTTCTGGCAAGCGAAGTAAGCAGAAATCTCTTGGACCCTCACGAATGGAAACTGGATCCACAAATCTTCAGCACGTTAACATAGAAATGGGGAAGCTCAGACAGATCTATTTACCTCTCTCCAAAACTATCAGTTGGCCAAATTCTGCACAAGATCTCATCACAAAAAAGTCTGGAAAGTGAATGCTCTGTCCTTAAGCTGGAAAAACCTATCAGTCTATGCTTTTCGCCCTCTGCCTTTGCTCTCCAAAGTTCTAGTAAAAGTCAGACAGGACAAACCAAAAATGATTTTGATTGCTCCAGACTGGCCTCGTCAACACTGGTACCCACTCCTGCGCAGTGTCACACTTCTCCGTGGCACCTGCCTCGGACACATTCCTTACTGTCTCAGCAGGAGAACTAAATTCTGCACCCTCAGCTCCAAACATTGAATCTTGCAGCTTGGCTAATTGCTTAAATTCATCCTTTGCATCCCTCAGCAAATCTGTGATGTCATTTTGGAGGCGAGAAGACCTTGTACTAGAAAATCTTATGCTGACAAATGGAAAAGATTCTGTGCCTGGAATCAATCTCAAGGGATGAGTACAGCAGTACGCAATTTACCTCAGATTTTGCAATACTTAACTGAGATGCTTCATAAGGGCCTGTCTCTTTCTTCCGTAAAATCCATGCCTCAGCCATTTCAGCTCATTACAACACAGACCCCCCTCCCCCACCTCTTCTCTCATCCTCTTCTAAAGCAGCATCTCAGAGAGGCCAAAAACTTGAGACCACCCAGGAGAGCTCCAACCCTTGCCTGGGACCTTAACTTTGTATTGGAGAAACTCACTCTACCTCCTTTTGAGCCAGCTGCAACTGCAGACTTAAAATTTCTTTCCTGGAAAACAGCCTTCCTTTTAGCAATCACTTCGGCTAGGATATCTGAATTAAGGCCATTATGGCACTGGAGCCTTTAATCATCTTTCAAGCGGACAGGGTCACTCAGGGCCAATCCTTTTATGCCCAAGTTGGTATCCAGTGTGGCTCTTAATCAGCCATTGATTTGCCAACTTTCTTTCCCAATCCACAGAACAAGGGACAGCGGATTCTGCATTCATTGGATGTACACAGACGTCTTAGATTCTACTTGGACAGAACTAAATCTCGAAGAAAATCTGAACTGCTGGTAGCATTTGCTGCAGGGGCAGAGGGGAAGGCTATTTCAAAGCAAACCATTTCTAAATGGATAAGCCGTTGTATTAATTTCTGTTATAAGCACCATGGGAAACCGATCCCCCAGGGGATCAGATCTCATTCCACCAGGGCTGCATCTACTTCAGCCTTTCTCAGAGGTGTTCCTACCAGGGATATTCTAGAAGCTGCTACCTGGAGTTCAGTTCATACCAAGCATTATCACTTACCAGTTTTCTCTAAATCCAGAGCTGGCTTTGCCACTGCTGTTTTGCAGGGCCTTATAGCTGGTCCTAATGCTGTATAAATCCATCCTCCCAAACTTAGCTTTGGGAATATACCCAAATGTAATGACTGCAACTGTGAAACACGATGAACATAGTACAGTTGTGTACACTTACCATAAATGTAGATGTTCAAGTGTATTCACTGTTCAGTCCTGTTACCCTCTCTCCAGCCTCCTGTTTTTCTGTTACTATACCTCTATTATGCTTAAAAGCCTTTTTGGTGCATTTGCTTTTGTTTGGAGGTATATTTTTCTGTTTCTTATATATATATATATATATATATATATATATATATATATATATATATATATATATATATATAGCACCCCATTTGGGGGGGCACCTGACATCTGGGGCAAGATGGGGTCGGCTGCATGTTTTATACCTCTGATGACCTGACATCATGGAAGAAGAGACAGCAACCAACGCAGGACCCAACACTTAATCAGGCCGACTGAGGGCAGCCTGCCAGCAGATTACCCAAATGTAATGAGTGCAACAGTGAATACACTCTAACATCTACATTTATGGTAAGTGTACACAACTGTACTTTCTGTAGTCCTCACACATGCAGTTTTGGGACTCTAAAATTCTTCAGCTTTTCCAGAGGAGCTAGAGTCCTGAGTAATTCCTTGAATTCCTACTTTCTCTCCAGTCAACTTCAGGTGGTCAGTCTGTATCTCTTGAATTTGGAGCCTGTTATAAACACCAACTCATGATGTTCTGCTTTATCTAGTAGGTCCTGCTACTGCTGTCTGAATGCACCGTTTCCTCCCTGTCATAACTCTGCAGCGGGACAGAGATTATGAATATTCCCTATCCTTATACTGGAGTCTGATTGCCATAAGGCTGTCACTAATTCTGATTGCATCAGTCACCATCTTCTGAAGAATCTCCCTTACAATTCCCACACCATTTGTAGTCTGTCTTCCCCTGAGCAGTAGATTCTGGTTCTCAAGCCAAATAATTTTGCTTCTCTGCCCTTCCTGTTAGTGAACCTATATTGAGTACAGCAATCCTTAATTCACATTTGTCAGGTTGATTAGTTTTTCATTCAGCTTTTGCTCAACAGAACTGTCCCAGGGAACCTGTGCTGAGCAGCTGGGCACTTTATGGCGGGCACATGGACATTGTCAGGTGTCTAGCTTTGGCATGGTGCACTGTCTGATCTGTACTGTTGTCTAGGGGATACTGTTCACAACAGCTGGCACTCAGTCTGTACAATGGACACCATCTAGAGTCTGTGTTGGGTCAGGATTGCACCTTTCACCTTGTACATGGAAGATGAAGACTTTTACCTTTACGCCAGCTGTGTCATGACTACCTTTGTGCCCTGTCTTTATAAGCATCAACTAGGCAGAGAGGTATCTGTATATCTGACGCAGAGTGCAGGACTCTGACTATTCATTTCTTCCATGTTGTTTTTTTGAAAATTTAGAAAAATGTGGTACCTATAAATGGAATGTCATAGTTCAGTTCAGAAGACACAAACAGGAGAGTCCCTTCAGATCATATTTGCTTTTAATGGAAGTGTGTGTGTGTGTGTGTGTGTGTGTGTGTGTGTGTGTGTGTGTGTGTGTGTGTGTGTGTGTGTGTGTGTGTGTGTGTGTGTGTGTGTGTGTGCAGACAATCTGTTTTTATTTGAGGACGTTATCTTTATTATCCCTGTCACTAGTGTCCCATGTTTTGTCCCTTTTTGCAGTATGTCTCTTGGTAAAATCCTGAGAAAGGGGAAGCCGGGGCAAGGCAAGTCATTTAGCCAGTCAGTCTCCTCACTTGCTCATGAAAAAAGGCACTTGTGCCTTGTGGGTTTTGGCAGAAGTAATTAAAATTATAAGTGTGGCACATGGTACAGTGGTTAGTGTTGCTGCTTTACAGGTCTTGGTTCTCAAGTGTTATTCCTAACAGGGTTGGCTTATCTACAGAGTCTATGCATTCATCCTGTAACTCTGTCGCCTTTTTTCCCCCCTGGGTTCTGGTTTCCTTCCATGCCCTAAAAACATGCTGACAGGTAAATTGACAATTTGTTGTGTTTGCTTTTAGGGGGTGTGTGAGAGAAAGATGAAAGGACATCCATTTCAGGGTTAGTTTCATACCTTACCCTTTGTTGCTAGCCAAGGTATGCTCCAACTTCTCCGTGATAGAGGGTGCTGGAAAGTGTATTGAGTGAATAAAATTAAAATGCAGATTTCCATACCTTTTGAAAAGTCCTGTATGATTGGCAGAAGTAGATGTGCCCCTTCCTAGAGAATACAAGCACCATCGTCTGAGTTCTCCTCTGTAGTGGATATCTGTCCTTTGACAGTATCTCAAAGTCCTGCACTATGCAACAGCCATGCTGTGTGGGTACCTAGGGAACACAAGCAATGCAGGCAGAGTCCTGCACTCTGTGGCATATGCATGTATGCCTCTCTGCATGGTTGAGATGTATGATAAGGTTAAGGTATAAAGGTAGTGGTATATTATTTTCCAAAATTTTAGTGGTAGTTATAAATAAAAAAATATATATTGGGATCAGTCAGATTTACATTGATAGCGCTCCGTTCTTGACATCACATATGTAGCCCCTGCCGTGTATACTGCTGGTTTAATTTTTTGCTGCTGCTTTTTTTTTTTTTTTTTTTTTTTCCAGTTGGTAATCGTGACTTTTATTTTGTGGTTTTTGAAAGTAAAAAAAATGTTCCAAATGTTTGGAGGTATGAATGGGGCTGTCTTAGCAGAGTCTAAAATGCTGCATTCAAGTATGTGACAGTTTCTATGCAGTGCTTCTCCCTTGCCAATCCTTCATTTAATAAATGAAGATGGTTGTATTGATGTACTACAGCTGCACATTGACATTTGGGTCACAGAAAAATGCACAAAGAGCAAAACTGGTTTTGATATTTTTTTGCAGAATTTCCAAGGTGAGGTTATAGAGGATATCAGGATTCTGAGCGAAAAGTCGCCATTATTACCTGGATATTTTTTCATTGCAGAATACTTGGATGCAAGTAAGTATGCCTAAACAATGTGTCTATTTTTAAGTAAGCTTTGAAGTTGATGGTTTGCATTGTAAGAATGTGGGGTATGGGCTCGTCTTGTGAGAATTTTTACTGTATCATAGTTGCTTGTGTTAATTGTGCATTATTTACTGTTAATCACTGCACTTGATTCTGAAATGAATTGCAGAATAGTTTCAGAAACGATGTGTGCGGTATTGTACAATAAAATTTGAGAATGTAATCTCCTATGGCGTTGGTATTTTCAGCTAGTTTTTTTGTGGTATTTTCAACTAGTTTTCTTGTGATGCCATGTCTAGTTCAGATTTTTGGTCTTTTTTTTTTCTTTTCAGAAGCATCTGTGTCCAAGAAGAAGCGCATGTGTGCTAAAACACAGCCAGTTACCTCTGTAGACACAGCAGTATTTAGTATCCAGTTAACACTGAAAAATAAACAGCCATTACAGTCTTACACGTTCCTTGGGTATGGATGGATTTAAATCTTTTCTAACTTTCCCTCCCGATATGTGCACGCCTAATGTTCTGTTGAATTTTCTTAAACTTTCTTGTGCTAATTTTGTGGCCATTGTTGTATACTGTAGGTGAAAGTGGTGCAGGGGCAGGGTGAGCAGTTGTATATCTGGCATCTTCTGGTGCAGAGACAAGGGCAGAAAGTTGCATCATAGGTGACCCATAGTACACAGGCACAGTGAGCAATTGACCACAGGTGAGCTGTGGGAGGGTGGCGAGAGGGTAAACAATCTCACTAATGTTTGTCTTGAATTACAGAGGTAAATTGAGCAGTTGCTCCACGGTACAAATGTGTAGTGAGCATTTGTGCCACATATAGGTAAGGTTGTGGTGCAGAGGCAGTGACTGCCATAGATGAACTATGGTGTGTAGTCATTTAGCATATTGATGGAGGTTTCATAGATTGACTGAATTCTGCACATCAAAATCATTCCGCACGTAAAAATCCTGGTATTCGAAATTGTTGGTATGGCTAAAATTGAGGAAGAGAAAATGTTATGCTGTTTATATATTCCTAAGTTTAGTATAACTTAGAGTGCTGCAGCTTTCAGTATTATGTAAAGTTAGGAGGTTCCCCCTTCCAGACACAAGGGAATTTGTTTTTTGATTTTTTATTTTTTGGAGGGGGGGGGTTGGGGAAAGACCTACTTCCTGTTCATCTGTATTTTACTTTGTACCTGTTGCAGAGATGGCAAATCACCATGGAGGGCTGTGATGAGTGTAGTTAGTTCTGTATAGGTTGTGTGGCAATAATCTGTTGAAGAGAGTAGGTTCTAAGATATTGTATAGAGAGACAAAAGTTGAAGTTCCAGTTGAATTAAAAAAAAAAAAAAAAAAAAAAAAAAAAATTGAATTGTCAGTAGGACGTGGAGTAGGATCAGTAGGATCTCTCTCTCACTCACACACACACACACACACACACACACACACACACACACACACACACACACACACAGCCTGCACATGTGGCTTCCTCCTCGCCCCATTACTTTAATAACTTTTCCCATTTTGCAGTGAACGCTAGTTCTGTGTTCTGCAGATAATTCTCCATGTTTGGAACAAGTGTCTACTTCTAAAAGAAGTTGAATGGATTTCTGCATGGATTAGATATGTTGCCTTTATATGAACTGCTGTTGATTGCTGTTGATGAGGTAGAAAATACAGGTTAGAGGTTGTGGTAATGCAGCTTTCCAAACAAAATTTTTTTGAACAAAATACTTTTCTGTTATGTGCCGTGCTGTATGTCTGGTA
>NC_056743.1:1961887194-1961897194 GCF_019279795.1 Protopterus annectens | reverse complement strand
TTGCAGAAGTCAAGATCCCTGTCCCCTCCTCTCGATCCTCGAGGAGTTTGTCAGAATGTGATGTGGATCGAATGGTATGGAGGCTTTTGAATACACTGGTGCTGGCTAAACTATTGTCTGATCCGACCCAGAGGGCTGCAGAACTGAGTGGACCTGCCCCATCTTTATAGACTCCTCCTCTGACCCGCCTCGGGACTTCGGAGCCAGAATGCATGGAGCTGATCATAGTGGAATAGTCTGCCAAGACATGCCTCAGGGTCTATGGCTCCGACCTCTGCTCCATCTTCCTCGGTGCTGTCTGAGCTTGAGGGGTATAGGAGTTGATGCTCTCCAGTCGGGTCCATGGAGGACAGTCTGATCGGACAGTTGTCTGATCCAAACTTGCCTCTCCGGGCTTTGGCTCAGGTGAGTTCGGCACCTATATCAGCTTCAGTGCCCAACCCCCTTGGTGCTAGGGAAAACTTCTAGTTCTTCGGAACCGGGAGCTTTCTCGGGTCATGGGTGGGGGGGCTTTCGAGGCAATGAGTGCTGTCAACATGGGCAGCTCCACTCAGACCCAGTCATTCCTTCCCCAAAGGCACCGGTGTCAGTCTTTGCACAGCCGATTCCACACACATGGCGACCCTAAGCCTCATGATCCCCCATTGGGTGAACCTATCTCTTCTGAAACCTCTCTGGAATACCCTTCTGAAGAGGTCCCTCTGAAGAGGCTATGCAAGAGGAAGCATTTGCACTCCTCGGACGAGTCTTTCACATCTGACACGGATCTCGATGATTCAGAAGGGCCCCCATAGTCGCCCTCTGAGGATTTCTCCTTTGTAGACCTCCTGGAGATCCTTAAGCAGAGAGCTGGCTGGAAGCCCATCCACCCTTCTGAGTCTTGTATACCTGAAGGCTTTTGGGTCTTACCCTTCCGCCACTTGTGTGTCTGCTTTTTGACAAACTCATGGATTTAGTTTGAAAGGCATGGGAGTCTCCAGATTATGTGGAACCTGTTTCCTGGAGGCCAAATAAGTTTATAACATCCCCAAAGATAAATCCTTCTCGGCGAAAGGTGTTCTTGTAGACGCTGTAGTGGTGGCGGTGGCCACCAAGAAGGAATTGTCAGAGACATCCTCTTCTGTCCAGCCCCCGAATAAGGAGTGGCAGATGATGGACAGATACGGAAAGTGCATGTTTTTTTCAGCGACCTTTACAACGCAGGTCCCTGAATTCTCTCACATTTCACCAGACTACAGTGATAGCTCCTGAAGGAGCTAGGAGATACTATACAAGTTTCATTAGCTGTGGCAGCGTCAGTGTCCTCCCAGCTCTTTACCTTAAATTCAGTAATGAACTCGTCCATCAGGCTCATTTCTTATGCAGCTGATGGAGCGAGTAGGGCAGCGGGTTCAGGAATTTCCCTGAGGAGATATTCCTGGATGCGCTTGTGTAATTTTGCGGAACTTTGTCTTTTTTTGTGAACTCTGGCTCATCCTTGTTCGGGCCCAAAGTCAGACACACTAACCAGGTGTGAACAGGAGGGAAAACTCTCTGCCGCTGGAGTCAGTTTTTCCATACCTTCTAGACCTTATCCTAAAGGTCACAAGGGAGGAAAGATGTGGTCCCAAAAACCCCAGAGAGTTTCCCCGACGCACATGGTGAGCCTTCCCCTAGCAGCAGAGGGAGAAGCAATAACGGAAGACCCCAACCACATGGCAGAGGGGGTCCGCAAAACCAGGGCAACAGACAATCCTCCTTTGGCAAGCCCTTTCAGTGCTCCTGAAAGGAGGCCCATTTGTCAGTCTCTGGTGGCATTCAGGAGACGCTTATCCTTGTACCCAAATGCCTG
Source organism: Protopterus annectens (assembly GCF_019279795.1). Lineage (NCBI taxonomy): Eukaryota > Metazoa > Chordata > Ceratodontiformes > Protopteridae > Protopterus > Protopterus annectens. Next base: position 1,961,895,363 of record NC_056743.1, on the reverse strand, counting down.
GCTAAAAATCACAAAAGACAAGTGGATACAAAGCATTGTATACAGAGGCTGATATACCCATTTCCCTCTCAACCCCACATATCAAAAACATTCCAGATTATTTTCTTCGTGTTTCGCTGTTGCAGTCATTACATTTGGGTAATCTGCTGGCAGATGTCCTTCAAGAATGCAACTGCAGTCCTTACATATGGGTTGTCCTGCCTCAGGCAGCCCTTCGGTCGGCCGGATTCCAAAGTCTGGGTCCGGCGTCGGCTGATGTCGCCTCCTCCCTGACGTCAGAGCGGCTGGGGTATAAAAGCATCAGCCGACACCATCTTCAGTCTTTCTTGCCGCGCGGTGCCCGAAGCAGAAGCAGTTCGCAAGTGCCGGTCGGCCAGCTCCTGTGTTTTCAGTACCGAAGTCATCAAAAAGCAGTACCCCGTTGGGGAACCTTTTCTTGCCTCAGCCGATGTCAGAAAAAACTGCAAAAGTTAATAACCGTTTGTCTTGTGGTAAACAAATACCTCATAAGGACTTCCATTCTTACTGCCTTCCCTGCCTTGGCCCAGACCACGACGTCTCAGCCTGTGCTGCCTGTGCTTGCTTCAATAAGCGCACTCTCAGGCGCCGGGCAGAATTTGCTGAAGACTTTTTTGGCAAAAAGTACTCCTATATCATGCCGTCGGAACAACCGACAACACATATTTCCAAAAAACGGAAGGACCAGGACCGACATTCTCGGCCCACGACTTCCACCGACACCACGCCAAAACCTACCGCGAGTGCATTGGTCTCTTCGGAGGCGGTAATTCTACCGCTCCAGACCGACGACACCGCTTTACCGTTCACTTCGGCCCCAGAGCCTACTCCGGTGCTGGTTGTTGATTTTCCGCCTGAAACTGAAGTCCAAGATTTGCCTGAGACCATACTGGTGGACAAAGTTACTCCAGCACGTGGGGCAGCTAGGCCTCCGTGTCTATGTCCATCAAGGCCTACACACGTGCTAAGGCTGCCAGCCAGGCTAAGTCTCACCCTCCTAAATCTTTTTCTCAGGGTCCCACTTCTGATAAACAGATCATGACTTTAGCTGCAGATCTAATTTCCTTAATCAGAGGCTCCCAGGCTCATCCTGACAGAGGTTCTCCGCCGCCTTCAGACAAAAGGCCTAGGGTTGAACAGACAGATACCCTTTCCTCAGATGAAGCCTCTGGTGACTCAGACCATTCAGATGCCCAGGAAGAATCTTTCCAGGCCTACGAGGATTCTGATGCTGAGGAATCTATTCCTTCTGCCTCTCCTCCTGAGGATATTTCTTTTGGGGAAATTCTCCACTCCATGAGAGCATTTTCAGTGGCAGGGCCAGGAATTCTCCGACTCCAGGAAACGGCTTCGTACTTTCCTTAAGTTACCCCAGCACAGGCCTTTAGCTATCCCACCAGTGTTAGATGTATTGGATGATGTGTACTCAGACTCGAGTGCTTCTCCTGATTCTCTCCCTCCTGCTCCTGTCAAGCCAGACAGATACTACAGGGTTCCTGAAACTCATAAACATTTCTTTAAGGCCCATTCTGTTGATCTAGAAACCATTTCCCAGGGGCCCAAAGGAGTGGCCACTTCCACGGCCAAAAATCCTTTGCCCGCAGACAGGGAATCTAGGTCCCTGGAGAGGTGGGGCAAAAAAGTTTATACCTCAACCACCCTTGCCATGAGTGCCCTTAATTGTCTATGTTTCAGTATCAGGATTTCTTGATGGATGATTTGCAGAAAAAGTTAGCCTCTCCTGAGCCTTTAGATAGAAAGGCCTTGCAGGATTTGGTTCATAATACAGCAGGTTAGCAATCATTTTCTTCAGTGTGGTTATGATGCATTGGAAGCTTCATGTAGGGCAGCTATGACAGGGGATGTCATACGTAGGCATGCTTGGTTGAAAGAACAGGCATTGCCAGATCATGTTAAAGTAAAGCTTCTAGATGCACCTCTGGAAAAACACAAGCTATTTGGTGCTAATGCTCAGGATGTGTTGAAATCAATTGAGGAAAAGGCTAAATCAGTGCAAACAGTCGAAGATTTCCTCCAGGTTCAGCCACCAAGGTTCAGCAGGAATTGGCCTTCGAAGAATTGGTCCTTTCCAGACACTGACAAGTTCCAAAGGGGAAAAAACAGGCGTGCCCGAGGGAGAGGGCAATACCGAGGCTCCTACAGGGGACGCCAATGGCAACCGACTAATCAGAGAAGTGGCGCAGGGACTTCTACTGCTCCACAGGGACAATCACAATGACTTGACTTTGACACCGCTGACCAAGGCTCAGAGAAGCACCTTTAGGCGAAAAATTATCCTTATTTTCAAAAAATTGGCACGTTTTAACAAAGGACAAATGGATTCTGGACATAGACCAAGGTTACAGGTTCCACTTCCATACTTTACCAACAAGACAAGGCATGCCAAACCTGCCACAAAATCAAAGGGCAGAGGCACTCATACAAGTTTCAAAGTTGCTACAAATCAAAGCAATAGAAAAGGTTCCTCCTCAGGAACAAGGCCAGGAATTCTACTCGAGACTGTTCCTTGTTCCAAGAAAAGCAAAGCAATGGAGACCTATACTGGATTTGTCTGCTCTAAACATTTTTCTCATTGTGCCAAAATTCAAAATGCTGACACTACAGCAACTTCTTCCCATGCTGGGCAAGGGGTCTTGGCTGGTTACTCTTGACCTCAAGGAGGCATACCTGCATGTCCCAATCAGACACAGTTGCAGAAGATACCTCAGATTTCTTGCAGTGTCAGAGCATTATCAATTCTCAGCATTGCCTTTTGGCTTATCTACTGCGCCCAGAGTATTCACGAAATGCCTGGCATCAGTAATTGCACACTGCAGACTCCAGGGGATACAAATATACCCTTACCTGGATGACTGCCTTATACAAGCGGACAGCAAGCAAGCCTTGATAAGATACTTTAATTATGTCATTCACTTACTACAGGCTTTGGGATACACAGTCAACATTCAAAAGTCAAGACTACTGCCATCCCAACAAATAATTTTTCTAGGAGCCAAACTGGACACAAAATCACAAATGGCTTTCCTCACAGAAGAGAAACAAGAACAATTACCAGATTACTTCAAAAGCCTAGCAAAGCTCACCCAGATGACTGCAAGGAAAATCCTGCAGGCCCTGTGTTTCATGGCATCTTGCATTCTACTGATTCCACTGGCAAGACTACACATGAGAAAACTACAATGGTACCTAAAAAGTTTATGGTCTCTCCACAGCCACAACTTAGAAGCAATTATTCCACTCATTCCATGTCTACAAAAGGAATTTTGTGGTGGGCTCAAGCAAGCCAGCTAAACAAAGGCATGTCTTTCAACAAACTTCAAACAAGCCAAACCATTACAACAGATGCCTCAGATCATGGATGGGGGGGGGGGGGCACATGGAGGGCAGATGCATTCAAGGGCAATGGGCACCCCGGGAAGTGCATCTACACATCAGTCAAAAAGAGATGTTAGCAGTAATTCATGCAATCGAGGCCTTCGGAAAATTTCTTCAGCAAGGTCATCTGCTAATAAAGACAGACAACACCATTGTTATGTGGTACATAAACAGGGAGGTACTCATTCTTACCCCCTCCGCAGACTAACAATGACTCTTTGGGAAAAGTCCCTGAAACTGAACATAGAGTTGCAATCCCAGTTTTTCCAGGCAAGGACAATGTTCTGGCGGACAGTCTAAGCAGAAACATCTTGGACCCGCACGAATGGATGTTGCATCCAGACATTTTTTCACAAATAACTCTTGCATGGGGGAGGCCGGACATAGATCTCTTTGCCTCACACCTCAACCATCATCTAAAGAAGTTCTGCTCAAGCCTGGAGAATGGATGCTCTCTCCTTCAGCTGGAACTCTCTAACAATCTATGCGTTCCCACCTCTACCATTAATGACCAAGGTGTTACTGAAGATCAAAGCAGAACAACCGAAAGGCATTTTGATAGCTCCAGACTGGCCAAGACAGCACTGGTATCCATTACTAAGGAGCATAACTTGCACCAAGCCATGGCCCCTGCCTCAATAGCCTCTGCTTTTGACTCAGCACAATTACAGGACGGTTCATCCCAACCTGCAAACTCTGCAGCTGGCAGCTTGGAGGGTTCCATGACTTCTCCCCATATCTCTCTCTCTCCAAGGAAGTTCAACAGATCTTACTGGAAGCACGCAGACCTTCCACCAGAAAAACTTTTTCAGCCAAATGGAAGAGATTCAACATCTGGAATGCCAACAAGGGTCAGGATGCATCAGTAATGAGCATCCCACAGATACTAGAATACTTGGCAGAAAAGCTACATAATGGACTTTCATATTCTTCCATAAAAATACACGTTTAAGCAATTTCAGCAAAATACAACAGTGATCCACCTGTGTTTTCACATCCTTTGCTAAGACAGTTTCTAAGAGGGATAAAGAATAGCAAACCTCCCAGAAAACCACCAGTGCCTGCATGGGACCTCAACTTCGTGTTGGAAAAATTAACTGTTCCTCCTTTTGAGCCAGCAGCATCTTCAGAATTGCAATTCCTCTCCTGGAAAACAGTTTTCCTGTTGGCAATTACCTCAGCAAGAAGAGTCTCTGAGATCTAGGCCCTCATGGCAGTACCTCCATTTCTCATTTTTCATCAGGACAGAGTTTCTTTAAGAACCAATCCTTCATTCATGCCAAAAGTGATATCCAGGGTGTCTCTAAATCAAGCAATCCACCTGCCTACCTTTCCCAATCCTCAAAATAAAGGAGAAAAGCTGCTGCACACTTTGGACATACACAGACAACTGCGCTACTACTTGGACAGAACAAAAGCCAACAGAAAGTCTGACCAACTATTTGTAGCTTACGCTGCTGGAGTGCAAGGAAAGGCAATTTCCAAACAAACAATTTCAAAATGGATTGGACACTGCATCAAATTCTGTTATTCTTTCCATGGAAAAGGTGTGCCAGCCAATATCAGGCCACACTCCACCAGAGCTATAGCCACCTCCACAGCCTTTCTAAGAGGGGTGGCTACAAAGGACATTCTAGAAGCTGCTACATGGAGCTCCGTGTATACATTTTCCAAGCACTCCAACCTGCCTTTATATTCCAGATCCCGAGCAGGCTTTGCTTCGGCAGTCCTGCAGGGCATTGTAGCTACTCCATCTTTATCTTAGAGCCTACCACCCCCAGCTTGGCTATGGTATTCAACCCATATGTAAGGACTGCAGTTGCATTCTTGAAGGACATAGTACAGTTTTGTACCTACCATGAATGTAGATGTCCGATAGATCTGCAACTGCAGTCAGGTTTTCCCTCCCTCCTACCCCTCTGTATATTCTCCTTTTGGGTCCACTTCCCCTTTTTCAAATTAGCTGGGGGTATCTGTTATGGTGTATCTGTTTATTACTGTTGTGTATGTCTGGAATTTTTTATCCAGTTTCTAAATTTAGCCTTCCTTGGTGGGCACCTGGCATCTGGGGCAAGAAACACTGAAGAAGATGGCGTCTGCTGATGCTTTTATACCCCAGCCGCTCTGATGTCGGGGAGGAGGCGACATCAGCCGACGCTGGACCCAGACTTTGGAATCCGGCCGACCGAAGGGCTGCCTGAGGCAGGACAACCCATATGTAAGGACTGCAGTTGCATATCTATCGGACATCTACATTTATGGTAGGTACAAAACTGTACTGTTGCCCTCATCGGCCTAAATTCCAAAGTCTTTTGTCCTGCATTGGTTGCTGTCTCCTCTTCATGACGTCAGGTCATCAGGGGTATAAAACTTACAGCCGACACCATTTTCTTCAGTCTTTCTTGCCGCGCGGTGCCCAGAGAAGAAGCATTTCGCAAGTGCCGGTTAGCCAACTACTGAAATATTTGCGTTTCAGAACCGAAGTCTTCTATAAAGCTAAGTACCCAGTTAGGGAAACTTTTTTTTTCTTGCGTTTTACCGAGGTCAGAAAAAGTTAATTGTATTAGTTGTGGGAAGCAAATACCTCATAAGGATTTCCATTTATACTGTATTCCTTGCATAGGCCGTGATCACAACGCGCCTGGCTGTCGATTTTGTGCTAGATTTAACCAACGCACTATTAAGCGTCAGTATATTTTTGCATCCAAGTATTTTGGAAATGGATTTAACTACCCAGAGATGTCGTCGTATAGCAATCTGACTACCGGAGTACATAAAAAAACGCAAAGAAAAGGACAGAGAAAGGCAGTCGAGATCCAAAACTGACTACGAAGCTTCTCCTAAGCCAATCGCCAATACTCAGTGAGGTGCTTTCGCAGCCCCTGATACCAGCTACCTTTTGAGTTGCAGGCCTCTACCGACACCCATGTGGAGTCCGACATGCCGCAAGATACTCAAGGTATTGGACTGACGGATGTGTCTCCCTCGGATGGGTCCAGAGCCACTGAGCAGGCACCGGCTTCTGAGGGTATACTCAGACCTCAACATTTTTGTATCAAACTGACGAAAGCTGCAAAACCAAAGGCAGAAATGCCTTCAAAAACTAAAACTATGCCTGAGCCACGTGCACAGGCCTCTATGCCTAAAAAACAGATGATCAAAATGGCTGAAGACCTTATTACCTTGATCAGGGGTACCCATCCCCCTCCAGATAAGAGGCCTAGGCAAGACACTGACTATGAATCTTCAGATCAGGTTTCTGTTTCTTCTGATTCCTCTTCTGATCAGGAATTATCTTTACCTCCCTATGAGGATTCTGATGCTGAGAAGTCTATTCCATCTGCATCTTCTCCTGAGGATTATTCATTTGGAGAAACCTTGCATACTTTGAGGGAGCATTTTCACTGGGAGAGTCAAGACTTCTCAATCAAAAAAAGAGGCTCAGGGATTTCCTCCTCCTCCCTCAGCACAAGCCTTTAGCTATTCTCCCTGTGTTAGACATTGTGGATGATGTTTTTCCGGAGTCTAGCCTGACCCCTGACTCTCTACATCCGGCTCCCAGTAAGCCTGACAGGTATTTACAGGGTCCCTGACTCTCATACATTTTTATGTAGAAACCCTGCTGCTGATCCTGAAACTATTTCACAGGGTCCAAAGGGAGTTAAGGCCTCAACAGCAAAAATCCCTACCCCCTTCGACAGATTCCAAGGCGCTGGACAGATGGGGGGGGGGGGGGTTATACATCTGCAACCCTGGCAATTAAGGCCTTAAACTGTCAATTTCATATGTTTAAGTACCAACATGTTATGGGATTGCTGAAACAGAAAATTATGTTGATTTCAGAATGTGCAGAAAATGAGGAATTATTGCATGCAGCTGAACAAGTTGGAAGGCATACTTTGCAATGTGGTCTTGATTCTTTAGAGGCCTCCTGCAGGGCCGCAGTTACTGGATCTGTGATTAGGAGGCATGCCTGGTTAAAGGAACAACATTTGACTGATCATGTTAAAGCTAAATTGCTAGATGCACCTTTACAGCATGATTCTCTGTTTGGTATTAAGGCAGAAGAGGTTTTAAAGAAAATGGAAGACAAAGCCAAGTCTATGCAAACTGTTAAAGATTTCTTACAAGTGCAGCCACCTAGATTCAGTAGACACTGGTCTACAAAAAATTGGTCCTTTCCTGTGTCAGAGCTCAAAGGGGCAAATCCAGACGCGCTAAGGGTTCCAGGTACCAGGCTCAAGACTCTTAATACAGGTCAAAGCAATGGGGTGCATCCACCTCCAAATCTGGGGGAGATAAAGCGCAAACCTACAGAAAGCAATCCCAATGACTTCCCTCTGCCTACACCAAGCACTTATCTGTTGGCAGCACCCACAGGAGGAAAATTAGCACTTTTTGCTCAAAATTGGCAATTAATAACCCAGGACAAGTGGGTTCTGAACATCTTATCACAGGGATACAGATTCCATTTCCACACTCTGCCAGTGACAAACGGTTGGCCAGACCTGCCAAAAAAAACAATGGGCAGAGGCACAGAAACAGGGTACATCCCTCATGGATATGGGGGCCATTCAGACAGTACCAGAACAGGAAAAAAGGGCAAGGTTTTTACTCAAGACTGTTCTTGGTACACAGAAAGGACAAGGCCTGGCAGTCAGTACTGGACTTATTGATTTTGAACACATACCTGGACATTCCAAAATTCAAAATGCTCACCTTGCAACAGCTTCTGCCCATGCTGGGCAAAAATGC
>NC_056743.1:1961804694-1961882194 GCF_019279795.1 Protopterus annectens | reverse complement strand
AAAGTATTGGGCATTATGGCAGCGGCCATAAACGTAATTACATTGGCTCAGCTGCACATGAGAATCTTAGAGTGGCTGCTATTCACTCAATGGTCTATGCAGGAACTACTAATGTCACATCAAATTATATCAACACAAACTTGCAAGACAGACTCCAGTGGTGGCTACACTCCTGTAAAGTGACCTTATGTCGACCCTTTGTTCTTCCTCAACAGTTAGCCGCAGTCACCACGGATCCTTCCCAGAATGGGGGGGGGGGGTATAATCAGGGAAAAACAGTCCAAGGCATTTGGCAGGATCATGAGGCCCTCTTGCACATCAATGATCTTGAGATGAGTGTTGCTTCTTGCTTTGCAAACCATTCCAAGACTCTCTTCTGATAGGAACAATTGCTATCCAGACAGACAACATTTTTGTTGTATGGTATATAAACAAACAAGGAAGAACCAGTTCTTACTCCCTTTGAGAGGCTCAGAGTATGGCAGTGGGCAACTTCTTCCCAAGGTTTTCTGATAGCAACTCACATCCCAGGGAAATCTAACATGATGGCAGACAAATTCAGCAGGGCGATTCTGAAGCCCCACGAGTAGTCCCTGAAGCAAGACATAGCGGAAATGATTTTTCTGGAAATGGGGCCAGCCTTGCTCCGACCTTTTTTGCCATGTTCATGAACGCCAAATGCAGCAGCTGCTTTGCCCTAACTCCCCCCCCCCCCCATCAGAGTCCCTAAGGGATGTACTTGTACACGATTGGCCTTCAGGTCTCCTGTACGCTTTTCATCCCTTTCCCTTGATACCCAAAGTTCTTCAGAAAGCCAATGCATTACTTGCCCCATACTGGCCTTGTCAAATCTGGTTCTCTTTCTTGTGGTTTTATCTTCGAGGAGCCCTGGATTTTGGACCCAGTTCCGGACCTTCTGAAACGCCCGTCTGGTACGCTGCATCCATCTCTGCAAACCCTAAAGTTGACAGCATGACTGCGCCGATTCCAGCCATTGCCAGGCTATACCTTCAGTACAGCACATCTTGATTTCTTCTCACAAGGCTTCTACGAGAAGATTATATCTCAGCAAATGGAAAAGATTTTCCTCCTGGGCTTCAGAAAATAATCTTGACCCATTGTCTCTGCCTTTGCCTTCCACTTTGGAATTTTTGGGAAAGGGCAGCTGCAGCTGCCATTCGAGTTCAGCTAACTGCAGCCTGCAGTCTCTATATTCCTTGTTGGAGACTGAGGTCCAAATATGTCCCACAGGCTTTGTAGAGCCTTCTTGGAACAATCAAGATCTGGGGAATGCCACAGAGCATCATGAGATAGGGAGTAAGCTACGAGCTAGTTTTGGAGACCTCCAGCTTTTGAAAGTGGCAGAGTCATAGCAGAGGATCCATTCCGAACCCACCAGTAAGAATGAAGGCGAGATGGACAACTCACATGGAACGTTATGCCGAGTACATTGCATAACTTTTTTTTTAAGCTTTCGGTGAAATCACTAAGTAGGGGCTGTGCCCCCCTCACCCCACCTTAACTATATATACTAACTCCAGGATCACACTACAGTGGGGAAAAGGGCATATACCTTTTACTTGCCTTACAGTACTCTACACAGTGCCAGTACTTCACTTCAGTGAAATGAGATTTGGTGAAATTAATTTTCAGTAATTTGAGCTTTCAGCGATTTGGTTAGGGTGGATTCAAATTCAGTGAAATGAGCTTTCAATGAAACAAATTAGACTTGTATATATTTCGTTATTTATAATAAGCTTAACATAGCAGAGTGAAGCATTATTAATTTATACATTCTAATAAATTTGATTTAATGTTTTACTTGTTTACTTTAACACATTGTGTGTTGCACATGCAATCTTTGTCAGTATTTTTTTCTTTGTATTGCTAAGTGCAGTTTATCTTTGCCTATTTAGCCCAAGTCGTGGCTGAAAAAGGTTCTTGGACCAGTTCACTTTCCTGGTAGCCAATGAATAAATATGAAGTAGAAAAAAGGGAGGTGAACATGAGATATTAAGGAATTAGTAAAGGACGTTTTCATTCTGCATCATTCATGAAATAGAAATAACTTTCACTGAAGGCATTGGAAAATAGTAGACAAACATTTTGGAATCTAGTTTGGCCCCTGATACCTTGCCTCCTGCTCCCAAAAAACCTGACTGATGCTACAGGGTCCCTGAGTCACACAAGTTCCTTTTTAAAAATCCTATTGTGGATCCAGAGACTATTTCACAGGGGCCCAAGGGCAATAAGGCTTCTACTGCTAAAAATCCTACCCCTTGTGATAGAGACTCCAAGGCACTGGATAGATGGGGTAAGAAGGTTTACATTACACTTCTGCAACCCTGGCCATTAGGGCTTTAAACTGTCAGATGTCCTTCAAGGATGCATCTGCAGTCCTAACAAATGGGTTGTCCTGGCCTCCGGCAGCCCTTCGGTCGGATTCCAAAGTCTGATTCTGGCCTCGGCTGATGTCGCACTTCACCCGACGTCATAGCTGCAGTCCAGCGGGTATAAAGGCATCAGCCGACGCCATTTTCCTCAGTCTTTCTTGCCGCGTGGCGCCCGAAGCATAAGCTGTTCGCAAGTGCCGGTCGGTCAGAACCAGAGATTACTACTACCGAAGACTTCTAAAAAGCTAAGTACCCCGTTGGGGACTCTTTCTTGCCTCGGCCGATGTCAGAAAAAGTGAATAACTGTTTAACTTGTGGGAAACAAATACCTCATAAAGATTTCCACTCTTACTGCCTACCTTGTTTAGGCCCAGACCACGACGTAGCAGCTTGTCTAGCCTGTGCTTCCTTCAACCGACGAACACTTAGACGTCTGTCGGAGTTTGCAGAGGAGTTTTTCGGCTCCGCTTTTGCTTATATCATGCCGTCGGAGACTCCGACTTCGCAATTAGCTAAAAAGCATAAGGAAAAGGACCGACACTCGCGGTCCGCGGTTTCAGCCGAAACCGCGGTTAAGCCAACCGCGAGTGTCTCTGTTTCGGCTGAAACAGAGTCCGAGGTTCTTCCTTCGGCCGAAAGCTTGCCTCCTTCTACCGAGGCCTCTTCCAGCAGGGCTGAATCTGCTACGGAAATTCCACCTGCTCTTACAGTTTCTCAGGACTTATCAGATACTATCCCCTTTGATGTATCTACTCCAGCACGTGGAGCTGCTAGGCCCCCTGCATCCATGTCAATTAAGGCTTTTGCCAGGGCCAAAGCAGCTAAATCTTCTAAGGCCGTGCCTGCTAAAACCCCCTCTCACAGGCCTAGCTCTAGTACCCAAATGCTTAGTCTAGCAGAGGATCTCATTTCTTTGATCAGGGGAACCCAGTCTCACCCTGACAGGGCCTCTCACCCACCTCCAGAGAAGAGGCCTAGAGCAGAGCCCCCTGAGCCAGTTTCTTCAGATTACTCCTCTGATGATTCAGAAAATGCAAATCCTCCAGAAGGCCCTTATTCTCCTTATGAGGACTCTGATGCAGAGGATTCCATACCTTCTGCCTCTCCTCCTGAGGAATTTTCTTTTGGGGAAACCTTGCATGCTATGAGGGAACAATTTCAATGGCAGGGCCAGGATTTTTCAGACTCTAGGAAGAGGCTTAGGACCTTTTTGCATTTACCACAGCATAGGCCCTTAGCTATTCCTCCAGTACTTACAGTTGTGGATGATGCATTTAATGATGCTTGTACTGCCCCTGACTCACTTCCTCCGGCCCCTGCTAAGCCCGACAGATACTACAGGGTTCCGGACACACATTATCATTTGTATAAGGCTCCTATTGCAGATCCTGAAACTATTTCACAAGGCCCCAAAGCTGTAGCAGCTGCCTCTGCCAAAACCCCCCTCCCCTCTGAAAGAGAATCTAGGGCATTGGAGAGATGGGGTAAAAAAGTTTATACTTCTGCTACTCTTTCGGCTAGGGCCTTAAACTGTCAATTCCACATGATTCAGTATCAGGAATTTGTTAGATCAGCTCACTAAAAAACTTTCCTCGCCTGAGCCTTTAGACCGTAAGTCCCTTCAGGATTTGGTGCATAACACTCAGCAGGTCAGTAATCATTCCTTAAAATGCGGCTATGATGCACTGGAGGCTTCCTTTAGATCAGCTATGACTGGTACAGTGATCAGAAGGCATGCATGGTTAAAAGAGCAATCCTTACCAGACCATGTAAAGGCAAAGCTTCTAGATGCTCCCATGGAAAAGCACAGTTTGTTTGGTTCCCCTGCACAGCAAGTGTTGAAAAAGGTGGAAGAAAAAGCTAAATCTGTCTAGACAGTCAAGGATTTCTTACAGGTCCATCCTCCGAGGTTTAGTAGGAACTGGCCTTCCAAGAATTGGTCGTTTCCAGACGCCACCAGAGCACAGAGAAGCAGGAATAGACGCCCTAGAGGTAGAGGACAATCCAGAGGTGCCTACAGGGGACGTCAGTGGCAGCCTAACAGCCAGAGAAGTACTGCCACAGATCCAGCCACTACCACTTCCACAGGACATTCACAGTGACTTGGCTCTGAAACCGCCTACCAGGGAACAACTGGGAGCACCCTTAGGCGGAAAATTAGCCTTATTTTCAGCATATTGGCATTATATTACAAGAGACAAATGGATTTTACAGACAATAGACAAAGGCTACAGGTTTCACTTCCATACTCTTCCAAGGAAGAGAGGAATGCCAAACCTGCCTCCAAACCAAATAACAAACGCTCTACAGCAAATAGACCACTTACTAAGGTTAAGAGCTATAGAAAAGGTACCGCCTATGGAACAAGGACAAGGATTTTATTCAAGACTTTTCCTGGTACCAAGAAAGGAAAACCAATGGAGACCTATTCTCGACCTGTCCGCTCTAAACACATATCTCATTGTTCCAAAATTCAAAATGCTGACTCTACAGCAACTTCTTCCCATGCTGGGCAAGGAGTCTTGGCTGGTGACTCTGGATCTCAAGGAGGCATACCTGCACGTCCCCATACGACCAAATTGCAGAAGATACCTCAGATTCCTTGCAGGATCAGAGCATTATCAATTCTCAGCATTGCCTTTTGGCTTATCTACTGCGCCCAGAGTATTCACGAAATGCCTGGCATCAGTAATTGCTCATTGCAGGCTTCAGGGAATTCAAATTTATCCTTACCTGGACGACTGCCTGTTGCAAGCGGACAGCAAAGACAAAATAACAAAAGATTTGAAAAAAGTTATTCACCTGCTCCAAGCCCTGGGATACACAGTCAACACAAAAAAGTCAAGACTGATACCATCCCAAAGGATAACCTTCCTGGGTGCAGAACTGGACACATCAAACCAGATGGCATTCCTCACGGCAGAAAAACAAAGGCAGCTACCACTTTATTTCATGGCATTAACAACGCAGAACCAGCTTACAGCAAGGAAAATCCTGCAAGCCCTGGGTTACATGGCATCCTGCATAATATTAGTACCGCATGCCAGACTACATATGAGGAAGTTACAATGGTACCTGAGGAATTTATGGTCTCAGCACAAACACAGCCTAGAAGCCCAAATTCCAATAATTCCATGCCTGAAACAAGAATTCCAGTGGTGGGCCCAGGCCTGTCAATTGAATAAAGGATTGCCCTTCCACAGGCCTCGCCCAAGCCAGACTATCACCACGGACGCCTCAGACCTAGGTTGGGGGGCGCACATGGTGGACAAGTGCATTCAAGGCTTATGGACTCAAGACCAGATGAACTTACACATAAATCAAAAAGAGATGCTGGCAGTAAAACAGGCAATTCAGACATTCGGACCATTTCTTCAACAGGGTCAATTGCTGATAAGGACGGACAACACCACAGTTATGTGGTATATCAACAAACAGGGAGGTACACATTCATATCCTCTATGCCTGATGGCAATGGACCTCTGGAATGTGGCCCTGAGCCTCAACATTCAGCTCCAGGCCATATTTGTGCCAGGAAAAGAAAATATACTGGCAGACATCTTAAGCAGAACCACTACGGATGCCCACGAATGGATGCTGCATCCAGATATCTTCCAAACCATTACAAGGAAATGGGGACTGCCAGAAATAGACCTGTTCGCATCCCCACACAACCACCAATTGAAAAAATTCTGCACAAGGACATACCACCCACTTGCTTGGAAGGTGGACTCCCTATCCTTCAGTTGGGAAAACCTGACAGCATATGCATTCCCACCTCTTCCTTTGATGCACAAAGTGCTACTGAAGATCAAAGAAGATCACCAGAGGATCATCTTGATAGCTCCAGACTGGCCGAGGCAACATTGGTACCCGCTACTGAGGAGTATGTCCCGGGAACATGCATGGCCTCTACCCCTACTACCTCTTCTGCTAACACAGAACAACTTCAAAATCCTGCATCCAAGCTTGAAAACTCTGCAGCTAGCTGCTTGGAACATTACATAAGGAAAAATAACCCAGATTTATCTCAAAGGGTTAAAGACATTATCCTGGAGGCTCGCAGACCCTCAACAAGAAAAACTTATTCAGCAAAATGGAAAAGATATCTCATTTGGAGTGCAACAAAAGGGATAGATGCATCACTGGCAAACATAGCTAACATCCTGGAATATTTAGCAGAGCTTTTCCACAATGGCCTGTCTTACTCCTCCATTAAGATTCATGCATCAGCAATTTCAGCAGCTTACAACATGGACCCTCCAGGCTTTTCTCAACCTCTACTCAGGCAGTTTCTCAGAGGAATTAAAAATGTAAAGCCACCAAGGAAACCACCATTGCCTACGTGGGACTTGAACTTTGTGTTAGAAAAGTTGACACTTCCCCCTTTTGAACCAGCAGCAACAGCAGAATTACAGTACTTATCCTGGAAGACTGCATTCCTGCTTGCAATCACTTCAGCTAGACGGGTTTCTGAATTACAAGCTTTAATGGCAGTACAACCCTTCCTTATCTTCCATCAGGATAGAGTATCCATGAGAACTAATCCTACCTTTATGCCAAAGGTGGTCTCCAGGGTATCATTAAACCAAGCAATACACCTACCAACATTCTTCCCCAACCCGGAGAACTGGGGGGAAAGATTGCTGCATACCTTGGATGTACACAGACAATTGCGCTACTACCTGACAGAACCAAAAACAATAGAAAGACTGACCAGCTTCTGGTAGCATATGCAACAGGAATGGAAGGAAAAGCAATTTCAAAACAAACAATCTCAAAATGGATAGGAAATTGCATTAGATTTTGTTACTCTTTTCATGGAAAGGCAACTCCAGAAAACATCAGACCTCACTGCACAAGGGCTACAGCCACTACTACAGCTTTCTTACGGGGAGTGGCTACCAAAGACATTTTAGAGGCTGCTACTTGGAGCTCCGTGCATACATTTGCCAAGCATTATAATCTACCTTTATACTCCAGATCCCGAGCAGGTTTTGCCACTGCTGTTTTGCAAGGGATCTTAACCACACCATAAATCCTTATGCCTCCTCCCCCAGTTTGGCTATGGTATTCTACCCATTTGTTAGGACTGCAGATGCATCCTTGAAGGACATAGTACAGTTTTGTACCTACCATAAATGTAGATGTCAGAGAGGTATGCATCTGCAGTCAGGATTACCCACCCTCCTTCCCCTCTGTGGTACTCCTAGGGTATTTGCCCATCTTGTAGCTAGCTGGGGAATCTATTATGGTGTATTTGTTTGTATATATGTATATACATGTTTATTTCTATTTGCTCTCTCTTGTTTGGAAACATTTGCATTTGTCCAAATTTAGCCTTCCTAGAGGGCACCTGGCATCTGGGGCAAGAAACACTGAGGAAAATGGCGTCGGCTGATGCCTTTATACCCGCTGGACTGCAGGTATGACGTCGGGTGAAGTGCGACATCAGCCGAGGCCAGAATCAGACTTTGGAATCCGGCCGACCGAAGGGCTGCCTGAGGCCAGGACAACCCATTTGTTAGGACTGCAGATGCATACCTCTCGGACATCTACATTTATGGTAGGTACAAAACTGTACTTTTCGTATGTTCTAAAGTATCAGCAACATGTTGGATTGCTTAAACAGAAAATAATGTTGATTCCTGTCTGTGTGGAAAATAAAGAATTACAGGATTTAATGCATTCTGCTGAACAAGTTGGAGAACATACTTTGCAATGTGGTTTTGTTTCATTAGAGGCCTCTTGCAGGGCTGCCGTTACTGGGTCTGTGCTCAGAAGGCATGCTTGGCTAAAGGAGCAATCTTTGTCTGATCATGTTAAAGCTAAATTGTTGGATGCTCCCTTAAATCAGGACTGCCTGTTTGGCAACAAGGCTAAGGAAGTTCTTAAAAAGATGGAAGACTAAGCTAAATCTATGCAAACTGTTAAAGATATTTTACAAGTTCAGCCGCCTAGATTTAGTAGGCACTGGCCCTCTAAGAATTGGTCCTTTCCAGCCCCTTCCAGGTCTTCTCAAGCCAAACCCAGACAGAGCAAAAGTCCCAGGTTTCAGTCCCAGGGGGGACACAGGACTAAGCAGTGGAGGGGCCTCCACTTAAAATCTGGGAGTAATAAGACTCCCCCCATGGTAAACTTTCTCACTGACTTCCGTTTAAAATTTCCAAGCACTTCTTAACTGACTGCCCCTTTGGGGGGAAAGATTGCTCTTCATGCAAAGAACTGGGAACTCATTAGGGACAAATGGGTTTTAAATAGTGTCCCAAGGATACAGATTTCACTTCCACATGTTGCCAACACCAAGCGGGTAGCCGGACCTACCCCAAATCAGTGGGCAGAGGCCCAAAATCAAATACATTCTTAAGCATGGGGGCTATTCAGCTGGTACCAGAAGAGGAAAAGGGACAAGGTTTCTACTCAAGACTTTTCCTGGTATTCAGAAAAGACCATTCATGGCGTCCTATCCTGGACTTGTCTACTCTAAACACCTTTTTGGAAATTCAAAAATTCAAGATGCTGACTCTTCAATTACTTCCTATGCTAGGCAAAGATGCCTGGTTGGCAACTCTAGATTCAAAAGAAGCATACCTGCACATCCCAATCAGGGAATCTTGTAGAAGATACCTACGCTTCAAAGCAGGTTACACGCACAGTTCTCTGCACTGACATTTGGCTTATCTATTGTGCCCAGGGTATTCACAAAGTGCCTAGCTCCAGTTATTGCATTTTGCAGGCAAAGAAATATTCAAATATACCCATACCTGGACAATTGTCTAATTCAGGCAGAAAGCCAGGACATACTTTTGAATCATCTGGCCTTTGTACAAAGGGTTCTAACTTGTCTGGGGTACACCATAAATAAAAATCACACCTGGTACCATGTCGGCAAATTATATTCCTGGGAGCAAGCTTGAATACAACTTCCCAGATGGCTTATCTCACGCCAGAGAAACAAATTCATTTGACTACCTACTTCGAACAAGTGGTCACAAAAACCCTATCTACAAGACAAATACTGCAAGCCTTGGGGTTCATGGCCTCCTGCATTCTTCTAATTCCATATGCAAGACTGCATATACAGTGGTACCAAAAAGCCTATGGTGACAACATTCTCAGGGTCTTGAAGCAATGATTCCTATCAATACCTTGCCTATGCCTAGAATTCCTTTGGTAGGCAGAGGACTGCCACCAAAACAAGGGACTACCTTTCACGCCACCCCCTGCTGCCCAAACCCTAACAGATGCATCAGACTATGCATGGGGGGCTCATCTGGCAGGGAAGTGCATTCAGGGCAAATGGAACCCAAGTCAAATGCACCTGCATATCAATCAAAAAGAAATGTTAGCTGTACAGAATCCTCTGATGGCCTTCAAGGACCACATTCTTCCAGGACAACTTATGGTAAAGACGGACACCACCACTTATGTGGTACATAAACAAGCAGGGGGTTACACATTCTTACCCCCTCTGCAGACTAGCCATGGCATTGTGGAACACAGCCTTGAGCTACCAAGTACCTACAAGCTCAATTCCTGCCAGGAAAATTAAATACACCGGCAGATGGAATAAGCAGAAACCTTATGGACCCATACGAGTGGAAACTGGAACCAAGGATTTTCAACATGTTGACAAACAAATGGGCGAGCCCAGATATTGACCTGTTTGCATCTCCACAGAACTACCAGTTGGGCACATTTTGCCCAAGGACTCCCCACAAGCAAGCATGGAAAGTGGATGCTCTTTCCTTCAGCTGGAAAAACCCATCAGTCTATGCCTTCCCTCCTCTGCCTCTGCTCTCCAAAGTACTACTAAAAATCAAACCGGACAAACCAAGGATGATTTTGATTGCTCCAGACTGGCCACACCAGCACTAGTACCCCCTCCTACACAGTGTGTCACGGTTATCCCCATGGCACCTGCCTCAGACTCCTTCCCTGATGTCCTTCAAGAATGCAACTGCAGTCATAACATATGGGTTGTCCTGCCTCAGGCAGCCCTCGGTCGGCCGGATTCCAAAGTCTGGGTCCGACGTCGGCTGATGTCGCATTTCTCTCCGTCAGAGCAGCTGGAGTATATAAGCATCAGCCGACGCCATCTTCTTCAGTCTTTCTTGCCGCGCGGTGCCCGAAGCAGAAGCAGTTCGCAAGTGCCGGTCGGTCAGCTCCTGTATTCTTCGAAACCGAAGACATCAAAAAAGCTAAGTACCCCGTTGGGGACCTTTTCTTGCCTCAGCCGATGTCAGAATTAACTGAAAAAGTAAATAATTGTTTATCTTGTGGTAAACAAATACCTCATAAGGATTTCCATTCTTACTGCCTCCCTTGCCTTGGCCCAGACCACGACGTCTCGGCCTGTGCCGCCTGTACTCTCTTCAATAAGCGCACTCAGGCACCGGGCGGAGTTCGCAGAAGACTTTTTTGGTGAAAAGTTTGCATACATTATGCCGTCGGGACAACCGACTACACATATTTCTAAAAAACGGAAAGAGCGGGACCGACCTCCTCGGCCCGTGACTTCCTCAGACTCCACGCCAAAACTTACCGCGAGTGCTCCGGTTCCCTCTGAGGCGGTTATTCCACCGCTTGCAACCGAAGACACCGCATTACCGATACCTCCGACACCGGAGGCCACACCGCCAATTATTGATTTTCCTCCGGATACTGAAACAGAGGAAATGCCCGAGACCATTGCTGTGGATAAGGTTACTCCTGCACGTGGGGCTGCCAGGCCTCCCATGTCTATGTCTTTCAAGGCCTACACACGTGCTAAGCCAGCAAGCCAGGCCAAGCATCACTCTGCTAAAACCTTGCCTCAGCCTAACCCTGAAGCTCAAATTATGTCCTTGGCCGCAGATCTAATTTCTCTGATCAGAGGCTCCCAGGCCCATCCTGAGAGAGGATCCCAGCCTCCTCCTGATAAGAGGCCCAGGGTTGAGCCACCTGACCCCCTTTCTTCAGATGAAGATTCTGGGGACTCTGTTCATTCCGAATCCCAGGAACCCCCTTTTCAGACTTATGAGGATTCGGATGCAGAGGACTCCATTCCCTCGGCCTCTCCTCCTGAGGATATTTCTTTTGGGGAAGTTCTGCATTCCATGAGGGAGCATTTCCAGTGGCAAGGCCAGGAATATTCTGATTCCAGGAAGCGCCTTCGAACTTTCCTTAAAAAGCCACAACACAGACCCTTAGCAATTCCTCCTGTGCTTGATGTGTTGGATGACCTTTACTCTGACTCCAGTGTTACCCCTGATTCTCTGCCTCTGGCTCCTGTCAAGCCTGACAGATACTATCGGGTCCCTGAAACCCATTCACATTTCCTTAGGGCCCATGCTGTAGACTTAGAAACGATTTCCCAGGGGCCCAAGGGGGTTTCTGCTACCACTTCCAAAAATCCTTTGCCTTCCGACAGAGAGGCAAGGTCCTTAGAGAGATGGGGGAAGAAGGTTTACACCTCTACTACCTTAACTATGAGAGCTCTCAATTGTCTAATTCATATGTTTCAGTATCAGGATTCCCTGTTGGATGATTTACAAAAAAAATTAGCCTCTCCTGAACCTTTAGATAGGAAGTCTTTGCAGGAGGCTGTCCATAACTCTCAGCAGGTTAGTAATCATTTTCTGCAGTGTGGATATGATGCATTGGAAGCTTCATGTAGGGCAGCTATGACAGGAGCGGTCATTCGTAGACATGCATGGTTAAGAGAGCAGCTCTTGCCGGATCATGTTAAGGCAAAACTTCTGGATGCTCCCTTGGAAAAGAACAAACTTTTTGGTGATGATGCTAAAGATGTGTTAAAGACCATTGAAGAAAAAGCCAAGTCAGTTCAGACGGTCAAAGATTTTCTCCAGGTTCAGCCCCCCAGATTCAGCAGGAACTGGCCTTCTAAAAACTGGTCCTTCCCAAATCAGGAAAAATTTCAAAGGGGCAAGAACAGGCGTGCCCGTGGGAGAGGGCAATATAGAGGATCCTACAGGGGACGCCAATGGCAACCAACAAACCAAAGAGGTGACACAGGGGTTTCCCCTGTCACTCAGCAAAAACAAGCTCCTTTGGGTGGAAAGTTATCTCTCTTCTCAGAAAATTGGCACAAACTGACAAAAGACAAATGGATATTGGACATTATAGATCATGGTTACAGGTTCTATTTTCATACCTTACCAAGAAAACAAGGCATGCCAAATCTTCCACCAAGTCAAAAGGCAGGGGCTATCAAGCAAATTTCTCTGCTGGCTCAGATCAAAGCAATAGAAAACGTGCCTCAACAAGAACAAGGTCAGGGGTTTTACTCAAGACTGTTCCTTGTTCCAAGAAAAGAAAATCAATGGAGACCGATTCTGGACTTGTCCGCTTTAAACACTTTTTTCATAGTACCAAAGTTCAAAATGCTGACCTTACAGCAACTCCTTCCCATGCTGGGCAAGGGGTCTTGGCTGATTACTCTGGACCTCAAGGAGGCATACCTGCATGTCCCTATCAGACACAGCTGCAGAAGATACCTCAGATTTCTTGCAGGGCCAAAGCATTATCAATTCTCAGCATTGCCTTTTGGCTTATCTACTGCGCCCAGAGTATTCACGAAATGCCTGGCATCAGTAATTGCTCATTGCAGACTCCAGGGGATTCAAATCTACCCCTACCTGGACGATTGCCTCATACAAGCGGACAACGAACTAACCTTGACAAAAAACTTGAATTATGTCATACACTTGCTACAGGCTTTGGGATACACAGTCAACTTTCAAAAGTCAAGACTTCTACCATCCCAGCAAATAACTTACTTAGGAGCCAGACTAGACACAGCCTCTCAAATGGCCTACTTGACAGAAGACAAGCAAGAGCAGTTAACTCATTACATCAAAAGTTTAGCAAAACTCACCCAGATGACTGCAAGGAGATTCCTACAGGCCCTGGGGTTCATGGCATCTTGCATTCTCCTGGTTCCACTAGCAAGACTACACATGAGAAAACATTGATGGTATCTAAAGAGCTTATGGTCTCAGCACAACAACAACCTAGAAGCAATTATCCCACTCATTCCATTTCTTCAAAAGGAATTTCTATGGTGGGCCTCAGCAAGTCAGTCGAACACAGGCATGTCGTTCAAAAAACCTCAGGCAACGCAGACCATTACCACAGATGCCTCAGACCATGGATGGGGGGCGCACATGGAGGGCAGATGTATTCAAGGACAATGGAATCCAAAGGAAGCACATCTGCATATCAATCAAAAAGAAATGCTGGCAGTAATGCATGCCATCGAGGCCTTTGGGCATCAACTTCTTCAAGGCCACCTTCTAATAAGGACAGACAACACCACTGTGATGTGGTACATAAACAAGCAGGGAGGTACTCATTCTTACCCCCTTTGCAGGCTAACAATGAATCTTTGGGAAAAATCACTGTGTCTAAACATACAGCTACAGTCCCAATTTGTTCCAGGCAGAGACAATGTTCTGGCGGACAGTCTAAGCAGGAATTTCCTAGACCCACACGAATGGAGGTTACATCCAGACATCTTTGCACAACTAACCTCGGCATGGGGCAGGCCAGATGTAGACCTATTTGCCTCCCAACTCAATCATCAGCTACAAAGGTTCTGCTCAAGGACATATCATCCACAAGCATGGAAGATAGATGCTCTCTCATTCAACTGGAGCTCCCTAATCATCTATGCATTTCCACGTCTGCCACTGATGACCACAGTGTTACTAAAGATCAAAGCAGAGCAGCCGAAGGGAATCCTAATAGCTCCGAACTGGCCAAGACAACACTGGTATCCACTACTACGGAGCATATGTCACAACAAACCGTGGGCCCTTCCCAAATGGCCTCAACTGTTGACTCAACACAACTTCAGGACAGCTCATCCCAACCTCCAGACTCTACAGCTAACAGCTTGGAAGATCCCATAAATAACCTCAATTTATCTCTCTCCAAGGAAGTTCAGCGGATACTCACAGACGCCCGCAGACCATCCACCAGAAGGGCTTACTCAGCCAAATGGAAGCGATTCAGAGTTTGGAATACCAACAAGGGTCAAGATGCATCAGTACTGAGCAATCCCACTCATTCTGGAGTACTTGGCAGAATTGCTAAATAAGGGACTTTCATACTCCTCCATAAAAATACATGCTTCAGCTATCTCAGCTAGATGCAACACTGACCCACCTGTGTTCTCACATTCTCTGCTAAGGCAATTTCTTAGAGGGATCAAGAATCTAAAACCTCCAAGAAAGGCACCAGTACCAGCTTGGGATCTCAATTTTGTGTTAGAAAAATTGACTCTACCTCCCTTCGAGCCAGCAGCTTCTGCGGATTTACAATTTCTGTCCTGGAAGACAGCTTTCCTGCTGGCCATTACCTCAGCAAGAAGGGTTTCGGAATTACAGGCACTAATGGCAATACCACCCTTCATAATTTTTCACCGAGACAGGGTCTCCTTACGAACCAATCCTTCCATTCTGCCAAAAGTGGTATCTAGGGTCTCTCTAAATCAGGTAATTCACCTGCCTACTTTCTTCCCCAATCCTGAAAACAAAGGGGAAAGGCTGTTGCATACTTTGGACATACACAGACAACTTCGCTACTATCTAGACATAACCAAGATCAGTAGGAAGTCCGATCAGCTTTTTGTAGCTTACGCTCCTGGAGTACAGGGAAAAGCAATTTCCAAACAGACAATTTCAAACTGGATTGGACATTGCATCAAATATTGTTATTCCTTCCATGGAAAGAGTGTACCAGCCAATATCAGACCACACTCTACCAGAGCTAGAGCCACCTCCACAGCCTTCTTAAGAGGGGTGCCTACAAAAGATATTCTAGAAGCTGCTGCATGGAGCTCCATGCATACATTTTCCAAACACTACAACCTCCCTTTATTTTCCAGATCCAGAGCAGGCTTTGCTTCGGCAGTCCTGCAGGGATTGCTAGCTACACCATCCTTATCCTAGAGCATACCACCTCCCCCAGCTTAAGCTATGGTATTCAACCCATATGTTATGACTGCAGTTGCATTCTTGAAGGACGTAGTACAGTTTTGTACCTACCATAAATGTAGATGTCCGATAGATATGCAACTGCAGTCGGGTTTTCCCTCCCTCCTTCCCCTCTATGCCTTGGGTCCACTCCTCTCCCTCTTATCCTTAGCTGGGGATATCTGTTACGGGTGTATCTGTTTATTGCTTACTTATTTGTCTGGAAACCTATTTTTGTCTTACAAATTTGATTTCAGCCTTCCTTGGAGGGCACCTGCATCTGGGGCAAGAAACACTGAAGAAGATGGTGTCGGCTGATGCTTATATACTCCAGCCGCTCTGACTGAGAGAAATGCAACATCAGCCGACGTCGGACCCAGACTTTGGAATCCGGCCGACCGAGGGCTGCCTGAGGCAGGACAACCCCATATGTTATGACTGCAGTTGCATATCTATCGGACATCTACATTTATGGTAGGTACAAAACTATACTTTGTCTCCGCAGGAGAACCAGATTCTGCACCCTCAGCTTCTAACACTTAACCTTGCAGCCTGGCTAATTACATAATCTCTCCTCTACCATCCCGCAGTAAACCTGTGATGGATATCATTTTAGAGGCAAGGAGGCCTAGTACTAGAAAATCTTATGCTGAAAAATGGTAGATTCTGTGCCTGGAACCCATCTCAAGGGATGAGCACAGCAGCACCCAATTTACCTCAGATTTTACAATACTTAACTGAGATGCTTCACAAGGGCCTGTCTTTTTCCTCCATTAAAATCCACGCCTCAGCCATTTCAGCTCATTATAACACAACTTCACCTCTTCTGTCATCCACTGCTCAAGCAGTTCCTCAGAGGGGCCAAAAATTTGAGACCACCCAGGAGAGCTCCAACCCCAGCTTGGGACCTTAACCTTGTTTTGGAGAAACTCCATCTACCTTCTTTCGAGCCAGCTGCTACTGCAGACTTAAAATTTCTTTCTTGGAAAACAGCTTTCCTTTTAGCAATCACTTCAGCTAGAAGGGTATCTGAATTACAGGCCTTTATGGCAGTGGAGCCTTTCATCATCTTTCTTGCGGACAGGGTGTCCCTCAGAACCAATCCATTCTTCATGCCCAAGGTGGTATCCAGTGTGGCTTTTAATCAGTCTATTCATTTGCCAACCTTTTTTCCCAATCCACATAAAAGGGGAATGGATATTGCATTCCTTAGATGTGCACAGACAACGTAGATTCTACTTGGACAGGACTAAACCTCAAAGGAAATCTGAACTGCTGGTGGCATTTGCTGCAGGGGCAGAGGGGAAGGCTATTTCAAAGCAAACCATTTATAAATGTGTAGGCCATTGCATTAATTTCTGCTATAAGCACCATGGAAAACCTATCTCCCAGGGGATCAGACCTCACTCCACCAGGGCTGCATCTACCTCTACAGCCTTTCTCAGAGGCGTCCCTACCAGGGACATCCTAGAAGCTGCTACCTGGAGTTCAGTACATACTTTCACCAAGCATCATTTGCCAGTTTTCTCTAAATCCAGAGCTGGCTTTGCCACTGCAGTCTTGCAGGGCTTTATAGCTGGTCCTATTGCTATCTAAATTCCTCCTCCCAACCATAGCTTTGAGAATCTACTCAAGTGTAATGACTTCAACAGTGAAACACGAACATAGTACAGTTGTGTACACGTACCATAAATGTAGATGTCTGAGTGTATTCACTGTTGCAGTCCTGGTTACCCTCCCTCCAGCCCCCTAACTTCTTTTGGCTATACCCCCACTTTTCCGTTACTATGCTTAAAAGCCCTTTTGGTGTATTTGCTTTTTTGTTGGAGGTATATCTTTGTACTTTTATATATTTAATTGGTCTCCATTAGGGGAGCACCTGACATCTGGGGCAAGAAAAACTGATGTAATGTCATCTGCTGCATGTTTTATACCCCTGACGTCATGAAAAAATGGACAGCAACCGACGCAGGACCCAAGACTTTGTTAATCAGGCTGACTGAGGGCTACCTGCAAGCAGATAACCCAAATGTATTGACTGCAAAAGTGAATACACTCTAACATCTACATTTATGTTAAGTGTGCACAACTGTACTTTATCCCACTCCACAAAGGGGGTGCCTCCACGGACCCTGGAAACTACCACCACATTAGCCTTTTGAGACTGGTCTGCAAGGTCATGGAACGTATCATCTTGGAGCTTATAAACAAATACATCACCTCCAAACCCTGGACCCCACTCAGGTTGCGTTTGTAAAAGGTAGATCATGTCTGCTAAACCTGATCGATGACTTTGAAGCAGTCACCAGAGCCACAGATGAGGACAAGGTAGTGCACACAGCCTATCTTGACCGCACCAAGTCTTTCGATACCATCCCCCACTCTGGAATTGTAGATAAACTCACTAAACTGGGCATAAATCCCTATGTCACAAGATGGGTGGCCAACTAGCTCACTGACAGAACCCACAGTTAAAAGTAGCCTACTTCAAGTCTGACTTCAGACCAGTGATGAGTGGAGTACCACAGGGTTCAGTCCTGGGTCCTCTCCTGCTCTGCATCTACTTCTCTGAAGTGCATGCCAACACAGAAGGTCTTTGGCTAACAAAGTTCGCAGATGACTGCAAACTGGGAGCCATAATAGAATCACCTAATGATGTAGACATTCTACAAAAAGGGCCTCCCAGAGACGGATTCTTGGTGTCAAAAGTCATGGCCTTAAGCTCAATGCCAAGAAGTGCATTGTCATCCACTTTGGGAGAAACTAGGTACCCTTGAGGTACCACATCGGCGATAGCTCACTAAACACTGGAAGTGTTGCAAGAGACCTCGGGACACAGGTGGACAGTCGTCTCTCCTTTGATAACCACATCACCACAATAGCCAAGAAATCCTTCTACATGGCACACCATCACAAAAGGGTTCTCCTCTAGAAGGAGGTTATTGTTCCTCTCTACTCATCTTTCATCAGACCCATTATAGAGTACAATGCCCCATTTGGCAAGTATCTCACAAGACACCTACAACAATTGGAAAGGCCACAGAAATACCTCACTAAGCGGATTACCGGCCTCAAACAGATGCCGTACGCAGACGGTCTCAAAAAACTCCAGCTCTACTCAGTCGCATATCGCCTACTCAGAGGCGCTGTCTGTCTAACATACAAAGCTATGGCAAACCCAGAGCTGTTGGACATGCTACACTTAAAGAAATCCCAATCTCTCTGAACCACACGCTGCAGGTACCTAAACCTCGTCACCACAATAAGCAGAACATGCTGGAGGTATAGATTACTGTCCCAGAGACTTCCCATACTCTGGAACAAACTACCCATTCATGTCAAGCAAAGCTCCTCATTTGCCATCTTTAAGAATAATCTTGACTGGATGGGAAATGACAAATTCACCCCGGGATCACTTCTGCGTCACTGCTTGACAGGGGGACAGGAAAATTTTCTTGGGTGGTGAAAGCCATGGAAACATTTTGGCTAGGTTCATATAGGCCCAGGGCCGATAGCCTAGTACCTACCTGTGAACCTAAAAGAAGCACTTGGAGTAATTTTGAGGCAACAGAAAACCAAAGATACAATGAAAAAATAACATGTTTGAGTTCTAAGGTGTAATTTTCCTTTAACACAAATCTCCATTGCACAAAGTATGCATTGTGAATCTGGTAAGATTGCCTGCCTGTTTTAAGTTAGTTTCTAGCAAGGTCTTTGGTGATGATCATCTTTCACACTGCCTCAGTGGCATATGGGTTCTGTGCCTGCAGAAACCGGATGCTGGCAGCTTTCCAGAGCTCAGAATCTCTTCCTCTGACTGTCTGTGATAGGGGGTTGGATACGTCCCTCCCATCGGTGCAAAGCTAGCCTGTGTCGTTCAGTTATTCATTCTCTTACTGCCAGCTGAAGGACTCACCCAGTTGAATCTCTTTGGCAGCCTGCACTGGTAGATTACATCTTGAGTGTTAGATAATATCCCTTTGGGAACTTCCCTTCCTTTTATTATATGTTTTGTTTTCTTTCTGTTTTTATTTAGAAAATTATAATGTATTGTGCATTAACCTTTTTATTTTAATATACTTGTCATTTCCTCTGGGAATTCTGTCTGGTTAATACTGCGTCTGATTATGTCCTTTTCATTCTTCCTCACTGTTGGTTCTTTAGATCCGACGTTGGATCTGACTCTGCTGTATCTTCAAGAATTTAGGATCAGAGTCTCTAGCTCCTCCCTCTCCCATTATGCATCATACCTACTCTTAACACCTCAGATCTCATTTGCTGCCATCATGCCAAGACATGATCCAGAGCCTTTCATCTCGGGGTGATATCTTAAAGCATATTTTTTCTTTCAAATCTTTTTGCATAGAAATTTGAATAACTATATCCTCCCCTCCCTTAGTTCTCGACAGGCACTAGGGACTGCTACCTCTCTTTTTCTCACTTCCCTTATAGTGCCATTGGCACTTGTCTGAATAAAAATAGTTCTTCCTGTATCCTGATAAGTGTTAATAACATAATCTTAGTGGTGTTTTCTTAAGCTAACTTCAGTAGTGAAGCTTTAACTTTTCCTTTGTGTAAAAGATTGTTCTAACTTGATTAAATTTATTAAAACTCTTCCAGGTGTCCGACAAAGCCACAGGCTTCAAGTGATGTACTTCTTGTGGAGACATATTTCTGAATTCAAATGCCCACAAGTGCATCTATTGCTTGGGAGCCAGTCATTTAGAAGCAGACTGCCACATCTGTGTGACCTTTAACTCAAGGGCCCTTTCAGACAAAAGAAACAAGGTGATACTCAAGGGACTGTTGCCTTCATCTGGCACTCAAACCCCCTATGAAGCCTATTAGTTCCAAAGAACTGAGGCAGCAAGATCCGTCTCCCCTGGGGGCTTTGCTAAAGACTAAAGAAAAAATACCCAGACTGTTGGAGCTAACCGGATACGACACAAGCAAGACATTTTCAGGATGTGAAAGCTACGTGGTAGCCGAACAAATCTAGGCCTTCTCTGGATCTGAAAGCCTCATCGGATCCGAGCAGAACCAAGCCATTTTTGGAGTAGACAACTCCCTTGGATAGGATGGAGCCAGTCTACATAATCCGATTTCTCCATCCCATCACAGGTTCCTTTTCCGATCCGACCCCTGGTTTTGGAAACCCATGTTCTGGGAATCCTGAGTCTCTCTGATCTGAAGAAGCCCCCCTTCGACTCTTACTATGTCCCTGATCTGACAAATGCGGAACATAGCCGAACTCTGAGACAGCAGCAAAGGCTCTGAGTGCGGGGATTTGTTTCAGCTCCGACTTTGTTGGACCCATCCCTTCCCCATGGGGCCCTATGCCTTTGATAGTTCAGGTCCAATTCTGTCTAGAGGTCTTGGATCCAGTGTGGGCTGTTTCCCCCAGAAGCTTCGGCTCCAGGGGAGGAGGAAGGGGGCTCTCTGGGTTTGTTGGCTTTCCAGGTCGCAGAAAGGGTGTTCTTTAGAATCGGAGAAACATCTTCTCAGTTCTGGAATCCTCCCCATCCTTTGGTCTCAGCCTTGAACCTGTACATTTGTCAGCCTTCCCCATTAAGCCTCCATAATGTGTCCCAGCAAGGGGTCCCGCTTTCTTCTCATCCATACCCTGAATATCCCACAGAGGAGGTCCCTCATAAGAAAAAGTGCAAGAGGTGGCATGTAAATCATCCTTGAATTCCTGTGACAAAAAGGTGGCTGGTCTTCCCAAAATCCTCCTGAGAAGTTTGTTTCTGGAGGCTTTTAGGACAGGCCTGTCTATGTCCTGGGTGACCCCCGCAGTGGACAAAACTCATTGATGTAGTTCCCTGCTGGGCTTGGAAGAAGCTGGACACAGTTGAGCCGATCCCAGAACTTCTGGACGAGTTCTTTAGTCCACCTGCCTATTGCGTACATTGGAGTAAAGCTGTCTCAGTTGATGCCATTGGTGGAGCAGCCACAAAAAAGCAGCTGGCTGAACAAAGTTCCTCTGTTCATCCCCCCAAACAAGGAATCTCAGGCACTGGACAGACATGGAAAGCGCATTTATGCTTCAGCCACCTTTGCGTTGAGTTCACTGAACTACTTGGCACATTTTACACAGTTGCAGAGAGATTTAGTCAAAGAATTGACTCCCTCTCTGAGACTTGGTTGGAGGAGGACTTTAAAAAGGTTTTTCCACATTTAGTGATGCTTTCCTACCTTGCAAATTCCTCAGAGGCTGATTTCGCACTCTGCAGAAGGATATTCATGAGCAGTTGGTTCAGGCATAGCCGTAAGGAGACGTGCCTCGAAGAGACTTTGTGATTTTTGCAGAACCATTCAAGGCGTCCTTCATTCATGCCCCCTTTGGGTCTTCTTTGGACTTTCTGTTAAAGGAACGCTTACCTGCTGCAAGAAAGATGGAAAGATTTGGTCTATTTCAGAGATCAAATTTTCTACACCCCAGAGAACCTTCTCTAGAAATCGGAGGTGGGAGGAAGACTTGCTTCAGGAAATCTCAAGGACCTTTCCAGGACCTGTGTGGGGATACTTCCTTCAGAGGCATAGGTGGAGGTTTCAGTGGTAAACACTGCCCTAGAGGCTGGGGATGGTCCGCAGAATAAAGGTTTTGGGGGAACACTTTCCTGATGAGCCCTATCAGAGCTTCTGAATCGCTGCCCGATTCTGTCTCTGGAGGTAGTCAAAGGATGTTTCACCGCACCTAGATACTTGGACAGAGATCAGAAAAAAAGTCTGGGTACTAAAAATATCCAGAGGTTACTACATTCCCTTTTCCCCTTCACCTCCAAGTCCCAGGAGGATACCCCCCCGATGTGCCACCTAGTCAGAGGGAGTTTGCCATTCAAGAAGTTCATAAACTTCTAAAAAAAAGTCATGCAAGAAGTCCCAGCCAAACAGGATCTGGAACTTAATTCATGTTTATTTTTGGTGCTAAAGAAAACAGGGGACCTAAGATCAGTACTAGATCTAAGCAACCTAAACCTAGATGTAAAGAAGTTGAAGTTCCAAATGGTTACGGTTAGCCATTTCTGCATTTTCTACACAATCTCAATGACAACACTTAGATCTGCTCTGACTTGCAGTACAATGGCACTAGATATACAGAACCAACTGATTATTGCCAACATCCTGGCAGATAGGTTCAGTGCTAACTTTACCCCCCCAATCCCCTAAAGGGCCCATCTCTATACCGGAAGAATGCAAAATTCCTGTACTCACGGCTGCACAGGTAAAAACCACAATATCCAAAGCCAAGAACACAGCATCCATGGGACCTGACAATATCCCAGGCTGCGTTCTACATGAACTACAGAATGAACTGGCACCTCAGCTAAGTACCATGTTCAATCATAGCCTCACCTCAGGCCTTGTGCTCACTGAATGGCGCACAGCGACAGTTATCCCACTCCACAAAGAGGGAGCCACCACGGACCCTGGGAACTACCACCCCATTAGCCTGACAAGCCTGGTCTACAAGGCTATGGAATGCATCATCCATGGAATTTATAAGCAGTGACATTGGTAATCTCCATACTCTGGATCCCACCCAACTCAGGTTTGTAAATACTCTGGACCCCACCCAACTCAGGTTTGTAAAAGGCGGATCATGTCTCCTAATAGACTTCTGTGAAGCAGTCGCCAAAGCCGTAGATGAGGGTAAAGTGGTTCACCCAACCTATCTAGATCTCGCCAAGGCTTTAGACACTATCCCCCACTCTGGAATTATAGATAAACTCACTAAACTAGATATAAATCCCTATGTCACGAGATGGGTTGCAAACTGGATCACTGACAGAACCCACACTGTGAAAGTAGTAGACGCCAAATCCGACCAGACCAGTGACAAGTGGAGTACCACAGGGTTCAGTCCTGGGTCCTCTCCTGTTATCTACTTTTCAGACGTGCAGGCTAACAGAAGGTCTTTGACTAACGAAGTTCGCAGATGACTGCAAACTAGGAGCCATAATAGAAACTTCTGACTATGTGGACATCCAAAAAAAGGGCTTCACTGAGACAGATGCTTGGTGTCAAAGCCATGGCTTCAAGCTCATTGCCAAAAAAGTGTATTGTCATCCCTTTTGGTAATAACTCTGTACCCATGAACTACCACATTAGGTAGTCTACTTAACACCAAAAGTGTTGCGAGACCTTGGGACACAGTGAACAGTAGTCTCTCCTTTGACAATCACATCG
Source organism: Protopterus annectens (assembly GCF_019279795.1). Classification (NCBI taxonomy): domain Eukaryota; kingdom Metazoa; phylum Chordata; order Ceratodontiformes; family Protopteridae; genus Protopterus; species Protopterus annectens. The sequence continues at coordinate 1,961,858,631 of NC_056743.1, read as the reverse complement.
CCACAGTAGTCGGAAAATCCTTCTCCGTGGCACAAATCATAAAAGGATGTTCATCGTGCATACAGCTGCAGTCATAACAGATGGGTTCTCCTGCCGTCAGGCGGTTCCTCGGTCGGCCGAATTCCAAAGTCTAGGTCCGGCGTCTGTTGTCGTCGCTTCTTCCCTGACGTCAGTGCGACAGGGGTATAAAGGAACCAGCTGACGCCATTTTCTTCTGTCTTTCTTGCCGCGCGGTGCCCGAAGTAGAAGCAGTTCGCAAGTGCCAGTCGGTCAGCTCCTGAGATTACAAAAATTTGGAAACCGAAGTCTTCTTAAAAGCTAAGTACCCCATTGGGGAAACTTTTCTTGCCTCAGACCGATGTCAGAAGTTAATAATTGCATTTCTTGTAGGAAGCAAATACCGCATAAGGATTTCCATTCCCTCTGTATTCCTTGTTTAGGCCCAGACCACGACGTCTCGGTCTGTCGCTTTTGTGCTACATTCAACAAACGCACTATTAAGCGTCGGGCGGAGTTCGCCAGCATTATTTTGGTAAGGCATTTAACTATACTATGTCGTGGGATACTCCGACTCCAGTTTTGTCAAAAAAACGCAAAGACAAGGACCGATACATGAGGTCCGCGGCCTCTACCGACACCACACCAAAGCAGACTACACGTGGTCCGGTTCTCAGCGAGGCGCCTACGCAGCCCCTGACTACCGACGACACTTTGACGGTGTCTCCTGTGCCCGAGGCCGCAGGCTCCACTGCCCACACCCCGACTACTGATACCGAAGCCACTCTTGGCGTTGAAACTCAGAATGTGGACAGGTCCACCTCAGGTGTCTTCAGACCTTCCTCTTCTCCATCAAGGCTTTCACAAAGTCTAAAGCAACCATGCACTCTAAGAGACCAACACAGGGTCCATCTACAGGCCCCATGCCTAAGAAACAGATGCTTAAAATGGCTGAGGATTTAATTACTCTTATCAGATGTTCTCAGCCCCCTCCGGACAAAAGGCCCAGAGTGGAGGAAGATCCCCCCCCCTCTGACCAGGGCTCCATTATTTCAGGGCACTCTGATGATCAGGAACATTCTTACTCCCCTTTTGAAGACTCTGATGCGGAGGAGTCCATCCCTTCTGTCCCCCCCCCCCCCCAAGAGGATTACTCATTTGGGGAAACTTTGCATACCTTAAGGGAACACTTCCACTGGGAAGGCCAAGATTATTCAGATTCCAAAAAAAGGCTCAGAGAATTTCTCTTGCTACCTCAGCACAGGCCTCTGGCTATACCTCCTGTCTTGGACATCCTAGATGATGTTTACTCGGAGGCTTGCCTTAACCCGGACTCTCTACCTCCAGCTCCAGTTAAGCCAGACAGGTACTACAGGGTTCCTGACTCTCACCATTTCCTATGCAAAAGCCATGCTGCTGACCCAGAAAACATCTCACAGGGCCCCAAGGGAGTTAAGGCCTCCATTGCTAAGAATCCATTACCTTCTGAGAGAGACTCCAGATCCTTAGAAAGGTGGGGAAAAAAGGTATATACCTCGGCTACCTTATCCATGAGGGTCTTAAACTGTCAGCTTCATATGCTAAAATACCAACAGTTTTTGTTATCACAATTGAAGAGTAAAATGTCACAGCCTGAACCAGATTTGAAGGAGTTGCAGGATTTGATGCATAGTGCAGAACAAGTGGGTAAGCATACCTTACAATGTGGTTTTGATGCTCTAGAGACCTCGTGTAGAGCTGCTGTTACAGGATCAGTCATACGTAGGCATGCCTGGCTCAAAGAACAAGCCTTTCCTGATCATGTCAAAGCTAAATTACTAGACGCCCCTCTTCAAAAGGATGTACTATTTGGTGCTAATGCTGAGGAGGTGTTAAGGAAAATGGAGGAAAAGGCTAAATCAATGCAAACTGTGAGAATTTCTACAGGTACAACCCCCACGTTTTAGTAGAAATTGGCCTTCCAAAAACTGGTCCTTTCCTGCCACAGACAGACCCCAAAGAGGCAGATACAGGCACCCGAGGGGCAGAGGACAATCACAAGGATCGTTTAGAGGCGGACAATGGCAAGCTCCTACACAAGAATGTGGTGAGGATAACTTGCAATCTTTCAGAAAGCAAACCCAATGATTTTCCCCTTTGCATGCCAACCAAGTCTCAAATGGCAGCCCCCTTAGGAGGAAAGCTGGCATTATTTTCAAAAAATTGGCATACTGTCACAAAGGACAAATGGATCCTGGACATTATAAACAGAGGCTACAAATTCCATTTTCACATCCTTCCAAAAAAAAGAGGCATGCCAAACCTGCCACACAATCAAAGGGCAGAGGCACAAAAACAAATTACAGATATCATAAACATGAAAGATATTAAAGAGGTACCTACGCACAAACAAGGTCAAGGTTTTTATTCCAGACTATTCCTGGTACCAAGGAAGGGAACCGATTGGAGACCCATTTTGGACTTATCCACCCTAAACACATTTCTACTCGTACCAAAATTCAAGATGCTCACCTTACAGCAGCTTCTTCCCATGCTGGGCAAGGAGTCTTGGCTGGTAACATTGGACCTCAAGGAGGCATACCTGCATGTCCCAATCAGACAAAGCTGCAGAAGATGCCTCAGATTTCTTGCAGGTTCAATCCACTATCAATTCTCTGCATTGCCCTTTGGCTTATCTACTGCGCCCAGAGTATTCACGAAATGCCTGGCATCAGTAATTGCCTACTGCAGACTTCAAGGGATACAAATTTACCCTTATTTGGATGACTGCCTGATCCAAGCGGACAGCAAACACATACTTCTGGAACATCTGGCTTATGTAACACGGTTATTGAATTCTCTGGGATACACAGTCAACAAAGAGAAATCCAGGCTAACACCATCTCAGAAAATAATTTTCCTGGGTGCCAACTTGGACACAAACACCCAGATGGCCTATCTTATGGCAGAAAAACAGGGGCAACTAACTCAGTACTTCAAAACACTAGCAAATTGTACCAGGCTAACTGCAAGGAAAATCTTGCAGGCTCTGGGCTTCATGGCATCTTGCATTCTTCTAATCCCATGTGCAAAGTTGCATATGAGGAAACTTCAATGGTACCTAAAAAACCTATGGTCTCAACACAGCCACAGTTTGGAAACAATAATACCACTAATCCCATGTTTGCAAAAGGAATTTCTATGGTGGGGCCCAAGCATGCCAAACACAGGTCTACCATTCTGCAAGCTTCAAGCAAATCAAGTCATCACAACAGACTCCTCAGACTATGCCTGGGGGGCACACATGACAGACAGGTGCATTCAGGGCAAATGGTCCCAAAAGGAAAAGCACCTTCACATCAATCAAAAGGAAATGCTAGCAGTGATAAATGCAATTACAGCTTTCAAGGACCTCCTGCATCCAGGGCAATTATTGATAAGAACAGACAACACCACAATAATGTGGTACATAAACAAGGAGGAACACATTCATAACCCTGTGCAGGCTGGCCATGTCACTTTGGAACTTGGCTCTGGAATGGCAAATCGAACTTCAAGCACAGTACCTGCCAGCTTTGGAAAACACGCTGGCAGACAATCTAAGCAGAAATATGACAGACCCGCATGAATGGAAGTTGCATCCTCAAGTGTTTACAAAGATAATCCAAGCATGGGGAAGGCCAGACATAGATCTCTTTGCCTCCCACAGGAATCATCAGTTGACAAAATTCTGCTCAAGGACATTCCATCCAAAGGCCTGGAGAGTGGACACCCTTTCTTTCAGTTGGGCAGCACGGACAGTTTACGCCTTCCCACCTTTGCCTCTTCTGCCCAATGTGCTCTTGAAAGCAAGAGCAGACAGACCGAAGATGATACTGATTGCTCCAGACTGGCCAAGACAACACTGGTACCCACTCCTGAGGAGCCTAACACATTCTCCTCCCTGGACCAGACCGAAGATGATACTGATTGCTCCAGACTGGCCAAGACAACACTGGTACCCACTCCTGAAGAGCCTAACACATTCTCCTCCCTGGACCCTACCTCTCTAATGCCTCTTCTACTGACTCAGCACAGCTACAAAACTCTTCACAGTCAGCTGAAAACAATCTGGCTGCATGGAAAATTCCTTAACACCACAACAGACCCTACTCTCCAAGGAGGTGCAGGATGTCATTTTGGAGGCCAGAAGGCCATCTACTAGAAAGGCTTACTCCGCAAAATGGAAACTGTTTTGTGCTTGGAATGAGAAAAAAGGCCAGGATCCTAGAAAACTGAATTTGCCTCAGATATTACAGTATCTAGCTGAGCTTTTGAACAGTGGACTTTCATTTTCCTCCATCAAAATCCATGCCTCAGCCATTTCTGCAGAATACAACACTGATCCACCCTTATTCTCTCACCCACTCTTAAGACAGTTCCTCAGAGGGGCTAAGAATATAAGACCTCCAAGGAAACAACCAATACCAGCCTGGGATCTTAATTACATTCTAGAAAAATTAACATTGCCTCCCTTTGAACCAGCTGCCTCAACAGATTTGCAATATTTGTCCTGGAAAACCGCTTTCCTTCTGGCCATTACGTCAGCTTGTAGGGTTTCGGAACTACAAGCCCTCATGGCTGTGCAGCCCTTTCTCATCTTCCATCAGGACAGGGTTTCCCTACGAACCAACCCGTCATTTATGCCTAAGGTAGTATCCAGGGTAGCTTTAAATCTGGCCATTCACTTACCTACCTTTTATCCCAATCCTCAAAACAAAGGGGAAAGGCTGCTACATTCCTTAGACATCCATAGACAGCTACGTTACTATTTGGACAGAACAAAGCCTTTCAGGAAATCGGAACAACTCTGTGTCCTATGCTGTAGGAGCTCAAGGGAAGCCAATTTCCAAACAGACAATTTCAAAATGGATAGGCCACTGCATACGGTTTTGTTACTCCTTTCATGGTAAATCTGTACCTGCAGGCATCATATCCCACTCCACAAAGGCCACAGCTACCTCTGCAGCCTTCCTCAGAGGAGTCCCTACCAAAGATATTTTGGAGGCAGCCACTTGGAGTTCTGTGCATACCGTCACTAAACACTACCACCTACCTTTATACTCCAAAACTAGAGCAGGCTTTGCCACTGCTGTGTTGCAGGGCATTCTGGCTCCTCCCAGTTCCACCTAGTGCCTACCACCCTGTGCGTAGCTTTGGGATTCTACCCATCTGTTACGACTGCAGCTGTGTATGCACGATGAACATAGTACAGTTATGTACCTACCATAAATGTAGATGTTAGAGTGCTAATACAGCTGCAGTCCAGGTTTCCCTCCCTCCTTCCCCTCTGGGTACAGACCTAGTGGCTAACTCCTCATCTTACAACTTGATTGGGTTATCCTTCTATGGTGTATTTGCTTGCAACTACTGTTTTTTGATTATATTACAATGCATGATTATATATTTTATATATATATATATATATATATATATATATATATATATATATATATATATATTTTTTATTATATATATATATATATATATATTTTTTTTTTTTTTTTTTTTTATTATATATATATATATTGCCTTCCTTCTGGGGGCACCTGACATCTGGGGCAAGAAAGACTGAAGAAAATGGCGTTGGCTGTGTCTTGTATACCCCTGTCGCACTGACGTCAGGAAAGAAAGCGATGACAACCGACGCCGGACCTAGACTTTGGAATTCGGCAGACCGAGGACCCGCCTGACTGCAGGAGAACCCATGTGTTATGACTGCAGCTGTATTAGCACTCTAACATCTACATTTATGGTAGGTACAAAACTGTACTTTTCTGATGTCATGCTGAACCTCCTCAGAAACAAATTCATTACTTGCCCGATAAATAATTGTATTTTTTCTTTCAAACCAACTCAGAGTAGGACCAAACTTAATACAGTGCAATAAAAAAGTATTTGCCCCCTTCCTGATTTATTTCTTTGCATGTTTGTCAAACTTGAAATTTGTTTGGTCTGAAACATTTAATATCCAAGATAACCCAAATAAACACAAAATGCAGTTTTTAAGTGATTTTTATTTATTAAGGGGGGAAAAACTATCCATACCTACATGGTCCTATGAGAAAAAGTAATTGCCCCCTTTTTAAATCATGAAGTAACTGTGGATGTTCGTGTTACACTGCTGCAGTCATTACACTTGGTTATCCTGCCATCAGGCGGTTCCCCAGTCGGCCTGAGTTCCAAAGTCTTGGTCCGGCGTCTGTTGCTGTCGCCTCCTCCCTGATGTCAGTGCGGCAGGGGTATACAAGATGCAGCAGACGCCATTTTCTTCAGTCTTTCTTGCAGCGCGGTGCCCAAAGCAAAAGCAGTTCGCAAGTGCCGGTTGGCCGACTCCTGAGATTTTCATTCCGAATCCAGAACCGAAGTCTTCTACAAATTAAGTACCCCGTTGGGGAAACCTTTTTCTTGCCTCAGACTGATGTCAGTAAAAGTTAATAACTGTATTTCTTGTGGGAAGCAAGTACCTCAAGGATTTCCATTCCTATTGTATCCCATGCCTAGGCCCAGACCACGACGTCACTGGTTGTCGGTTTTGTGCTAGGTTTAACAAGCGCACTAAGCGTCAGATTGATTTTGCCCGACATTATTTTGGCAGAAAATTTAATTACACCATGCCGTCGGAACTTCTGACTAACGGAATACATAAAAAGCGCAAGGAGAGGTATCTGAGGCCCAAAACTGACGAAGCCTCTTCTAGGCTGGTTGCCGGTTCTCCGGTTTTCAGCGAGGCATCTTTGCAGCCCCTGGCGACCGCTTCTGCAGAACCACAGGCCGCCTCAGACTCCCACGTGGAGATGGCTGGGCCTTCAGACGCACAAGTTTTTCAGCCTACCGAAACTACCCCTTCAGAGGGATCCGGAGTAGCTGTACAACCCGAAGCTTCAGAGGGTGTTTTCAGACCTACTCAGTTAAGCATTAAACCCTCTGCTAAGTCTACGCCTCCTTTAAAAACAAAGAAACAAATACAGCATTCTCCAGGATAGGCCTCCATGCTTAAATGCTCAAAATGGCCGAAGACCTTATCACTCTGATCAGGGGGTCCCAACCCCCTCCTGATAAAAGGCCCAGGCAGGATGCAGATTATGACTCATCCGACCAGGTTTCCATTTCTTCAGATTCATTCTCACACCTAGGATATTCTTTACCCCCTTATGAGGATTCTGATGCTGAGGAATCTATTCCATCAGCCTTGTCTGCCTGAGGACTACTCATTTGGGGAAACCTTACATACCATGAGGGAGCATTTCCAGTGGGAAGGCCAGGGTTACTCAGAATCCAAGAAAAGGCTCAGACTTTTTTTATTACCTCAACACAGACCCCTTGCTATTCCACCAGTGTTGGATATTGTGGATGATGTGTATACTGAATCCAGCTTAAATCCTGATTCCTTACCTCCAGCCCCAGTTAAACCAGACAGATACTACAGAGTCCCTGACTCGCACAAATTTCTGTGCAAAAGCCCTGTTGCTGACCCCAGACTATTTATCAGGGACCCAAAGGGATTAAGGCCTCATCAGCAAAAAATCCAGTTCCCTCTGACAGATTCCAGAGCATTAGACAGATGGGGAAAATAAGTATATATGTCTGCAACTTTAGTAATGAGAGCCTTAAATTGCCAGTTTCACATGCTAAAATATCAGCAGTTTTTGTCTCAGTTGAAACGAATGCTTCCAGATTCAGATCCTCCAAACTTTAAAGAAATGCAGGATTTATTGCATGCAGCTGAACAAGTGGGAAAACATACTTTGCAATGTGGTTTTGATTCCTTAGAGGCCTCCTGCAGAACAGCAGTTACAGGCTGTGTCATTAGAAGGCATGCTTGGTTAAAAGAACGTATGTTACCAGATCATGTTAAAGCAAAATTATTGGATACACCTTTCCAGCAGGATGTGTTGTTTGGAGTTGAGGCAGAACAGGTATTAAAGAAAATGGAGGATAAGGCAAAATCTATGCAAACAGTGAAGGATTTCTTACAGGTTCAGCCAAGATTTAGCAGAAATTGGCCAACAAAGAATTGGTCCTTTCCAGTTACAGACAGACCTCAAAGGGGCAGATTCAGGCATCCAAGAGGTAGAGGTCAACCACAAGGTCCTTACAGGCCTCTACAATGGGGTGCACCAGGCCAGAAAGAAGGGGAAGACGGGCCCCAACCATATAAAAAGCAGCCTCAATGACTTCCCATTACAGCTGCCAAACAGCTCTCTTGGCAGCCCCCTTGGGAGGAAAACTGGCACTTTTCTATCACAATTGGCATTGGATCACCAAAGACAAATGGGTTCTCAACATTGTGTCTCAAGGTTACAGGTTCCACTTTCACACTCTGCCAAGGTTAAAAGGAATGCCAAATCTGCCACCAAATCAATGGGCAGAGGCTCAAAAACAAATTACAGCACTCCTGGATATGAGAGCTATTCAAAAGGTACCATCACAGGAGCAAGGACAAGGATTTTACTCGAGACTCTTTCTGGTACCCAGAAAGGACAAAGCCTGGAGGCCCATTCTGGATCTTTCTTCACTAAACACTTAACTGGATGTTCCGAAATTCAAAATGTTGACACTACAGCAGCTTCTTCCCATGCTGGGCAAGAAAGCTTGGCTCGTGACCTTGGACCTCAAGGAGGCATACCTGCATGTCCCTATCAGACAAAACTGCAGAAGATACCTCAGGTTCATAGCTGGTTCAATGCACTATGAATTTTCTGCACTGCCCTTTGGCTTATCTACTGTGCCCAGGGTCTTCACAAAGTACCTGGCACCAGTAATTGCATTTTGCAGACAGAAAGGAATTCAAATTAAGCCGTACCTGGACTACTGCCTGATTCAAGCAGAGAGCAAGGACATTCTTCTAAAGCATCTGGCGTTTGTAAAAAAAAAAAAAAAAAAAAAAGTTAAGTTGCCTGGGGTACACAGTAAACTAAAAAAAAAAAAAAAAAAACTAGTGCCCTCACAAGCGAATATTCCTGGGTGCCAGCTTGAACACAACGGCCCAGATTGCTTATCTCACGCCAGACAAGCAGGGACAACTGACTCTATACTTTCAATTGATGGCAACAAAATTGTGCAGGCCTTGGGTTACATGGCATCTTCCATACTACTAATTCCATATGCCAGACTGCATATGAGGAAACTACAATGGTACTAAAAGAGTGTATGGTCTCAGCACTGTCAGTTTGGAAACAGTTATACCGCTAATTCCTTGCCTACAACAGGAGTTTCGATGGTAGGCTCAAGCTTGTCACCTCAACAAGGGACAGCCTTTTACTCAACCCACAGCCAGGCAAACACTGACAACAGATGCATCTGATTACGCCTGGGGAGCACACATGGGAAGGAAAATGTATTCAGGGCAAGTGGCCCACAGAACAAAGGCATCTTCTCATCAATCAAAAAGATGTTAGCTGTACAAAATGTCCTTGTAGCTTTCAAGGACCTGCTACATCCAGGACAACTATTACTAAAGACAGACAACACCACGGTTATGTGGTACATAAGCAAGGGGGCACTCACTCTTACCCCCTCTGCAGACAAGCCATGACTTTGTGGAGCACAGCTCTAAACTATCAAATTCATTTGCAAGCACAATTCCTGCCAGGAGAGAAAAACACACTGGCAGAGACTACCTTAAGCAGAAAAATCATGGATCCCCACAAATGGGAATTGAATCCACAAATATTCAGTATGATAACACAAATGGTGGAGCCCGGACATAGATCTGTTTGCATCCCCAATGAATTGCTAGAAACAGAAATTCTGCACAAGGAGTTACCATCCATAAGCATGGAACGTGGATGCCCTCTCATTCAGCTGGAAAAACCTACAAGTATACGCCTTCCCACCACTACCTCTCCTTCCAAAGGTACTCATAAAAGCCAGGCAAGAAGAGCAAAAGATGATCCTGATTGCACCAGACTGGCCACGCCAGCACTGGTACCCAATCTTAAAGAACTTGGCACAAGAACCACCCTGGATTTTGCCTCAAATCCCACATCTGCAGACTCAGCACAACAATCCGATACTTCACAGCCAGCTAAAGACCTTAAACCTAGCTGCATGGAAGATTCCTTAGTCAAGCAAGCAATGCCTCTCTCCAAAGCTGTTATGAATGTCATTCTGGAGGCCAGAAGGCCTAGTACCAGGAAAGCCTATTTGGATAAATGGAAGAGATTCTGTGCCTGGATCCAGGCTCGCAGCCTTGACCCTCTTGTCCCAAACATTCCTCAGATACTACAATATTTAACTGAGATGCTGGACAAATGCCTCTCCTTTTCATCCATCAAGATCCACGCCTCTGCCATCTCTGCTCATTATAACACGGATCCACCAATTTTCTCTAATTCTTTGCTAAAGCAGTACCTCAGAGGGGCTAAAAACATAAGACCGCCCCGTAGAGCACCTACTCCAACTTGGGACCTCAACTTTGTTTTGGAAAAATTAACTTTACCTTTTGAGCCAGCTAATACAGCAGAATTAAAATACATCTCTTGGAAAACTGCTCTGCTCCTGGCAATAACATTAGCATGAAGAGTTTCAGAATTACAGGCACTAATGGCAGTGGAACCTTTCCTCATTTTCCACCAGGACAGGGTGTCTTTAAGAACTAACCCTACGTTTATGCCAAAGGTGGTATCAAGTGTGGCTCTAAAGCAAACTATTCACCTGCCAACTTTTTATCCAAAACCACAGAATGAAGGGGAGAGACTACTGCATTCTTTGGACATTCACAGGCAGTTGCGCTTCTACTTGCACAAAACCAAAGCTTTCAGAAAAGCTGAGCAATTATTGGTAGTAAATGCTGCAGGAGCACAGGGAAAAGCCATTTCAAAACAGACTACTTTAAAATGGATAGGACATTGTATTCGTTTCTGCTATACACACCATGGGAAACCTGTACCTAGCAGCATTAGATCTCGCTCTACCAGGGCAACAGCCACTTCAACTGCCTACCTCAGAAGAGTACCTACCAAGGATATTTTGGAAGCAGCAACATGAGTTCTGTGTTTACCTTCACCAAGCATTACCATCTGCCTCTATTGTAAATCCAGAGATGGCTTCGCCACTGCAGTGCTGCAGGGCCTTATAGCCACCCCTAATGCCTTATAGAACCAGCCACCCTACCTCAGCTTTGGGATTCTGCCCAAGTGTAATGACTGCAGCAGTGTAACACGATGAACATAGTACAGTTTTGTACCTACCATAAATGTAGATGTTTGAGTGTATACGCTGCTGCAGTCCAGGTTACCCTCCCTCCCTCCTTCCCCTCTTACTTGCTGGTACGTACCTGTCTTCTACCCTTTACTACCTATGGGGAGTATTTGCTGGTAACTGAATGTTGTTGTTTGCTTTTCTTATGTATATTTTATTAGCAATTTTAATTGCCTACCTATTTGGGGGCACCTGACATCTGGGGCAAGAAAAACTGAAGAAGATGGTGTCTGCTGCATCTTGTATACCCCTGCCATACTGACATCAGGGAGGAGGCGACATCAACAGACTCCGGACCAAGACTTTGGAACTCAGGCCAACTGGGGAACCGCCTGACTGCAGGATAACCCAAATGTAATGACTGCAGCAGTGTATACACGCTAACATCTACATTTATGGTAGGTACAAAACTGTACTTTAATCACATTTTTGGGAAACCTGTTCAATTTCACTAGCCACACCCAGGCCTGATTACTGCCCAGACCTGTTGAAGCAAGAGATCACTTAAATAGAACCTGTCGGACAAAGTGAACTAGGCCAAAAGATCCCAAAAAGGAAGAAATCATGCCTCAATCTAAAGAAATTCCAGAACAGATGAGCAACAAAGTAATTGACTTCAGTCTGGAAAAGGTTACAAAGCCATTTGCAAAGTTTTGGGGCTCCAGCAAACCACGGTGAGAGCCATTATCCACAAATGGAGAAAACCTGAAACAGTGGTGAACCTTCCCAGGAGTGGCCAGCCTACAAAAATTACCCCAAGAGCCATTATCCACAAATGGAGAAAACCTGAAACAGTGGTGAACCTTCCCAGGAGTGGCCAGCCTACAAAAATTACCCCAAGAGGTCGCAAAAGAACCCAGATCAACATCTAGAGAACTGCAGGCCTCACTTGCCTCAGTTAAGGTCAGTGTTCATGACGCAACCATAAGAGACTGGGCAAAAATGGCCTGCATGGCAGAGTTCGAAGGTGAAAACCACTGCTGACTAAAGAACATAAAGGCTCATCTCAAATTTGCCAAAAAACATCTTGATGATCCCCAACACTTTTGGGAAAATATTCTGTGGACCGACAAAACAAAAGTTAAACTTTTTGGGAGGTGTGCGTCCTGTTACATCTGGCGTAAAGGTAACCTAGCATTTCAGAAAAAGAATATCATGCCAACAATCAAACATGGTGGTGGTAATGTGATGGTCTGGGGCTGCTTCTGGACCTGGACGATTTGCTGTGTTTGATGGAACCATGAATTCTGCCCTCTACCAAAAACTCCTGAAGGAGAGTGTCCGGCCATCAGTTTGTGACCTCAAGCTGAAGCATACTTAGGTTCTTCAGCAGGACAATGATCCAAAATGCACCAGCAAGTCCACCTCCTGAATGGCTAAAAAACATAATGAAGATTTTGGAGTGGCCTAGTCAAAGTCCGGACTTTAATCCAATCGAGATGCTATGACATGACGTTAAAAAGGCGGTTCATGCTCCGAAACCCTCCAATATGGCTGAATTAAAAGAATTCTGCAAAGAAGAGTGGGCCAAAATTCCACAACAGCAATATGAAAGACTCCTTACCAGTTATCGCAAACACTTGATTGCTGTTGTTGCTGCTGAGGGTGGCACAACCAGTTATTAGGTTTAGGGGGCAATTACTTTCACATAGAGCCATGTAGGTTTGGATAGTTTTATTCCTTAAATAAAATCATCATTTAAAAACTGCATTTTGTGTTTACTTGGGTTATCTGTATCTAAAATTTATATTTGATCTGAAGCATTTAAGTGTGACAAACATGCAAAAAAATAAGAAATCAGGAAGGGGCAAATACTTTTCCATTGCACTGTCTATTCAAAAATACTTCAGCAGCAGGATACAAAAGCCCCTCTTTGGGATAACCTCTTGACAAAAAAAAAAAAAAAAGATGAAATAAATTCAGCTCCATCAGCTCCTGTAAGAATGTTGCATCATTACAGGTCATGTGAGAGGCTCAAATAAACTGACCCCTAGGTATATTCTTTTTCATGAACATAGGATGACTACTGTTAAAAGGCAAATAAGTGTTAGTCCTATACATGCTGCTGTCAAAAACATTACATTCAATATTCCAGAATAACCGGACATCTAAAAATGGAATGTCTAAACCATGCTAAAAATAAAAGATGTGCTTGTGTTCAAACGATCTAAAAATCAACTGAATTACATTCCTCCTTGACAATAAAAAATCATCTACAAACCATCTATAAAATAAGACAAAATCAAATTCAGAAGTACTAGTCAGAATTTCTCTTTCCCACCACACCCTAAAACCAAACTAGCATAAGCTGGAGCTACATTCGCCCCCACAGTTACACACCTAATTTGTAGATAATTATTTAAAGGAAAAAAATGTTAACAAAATCTCAAGTAATGGCCAGTACAGTGTCACATTAGACTGACTCACAGAAGTATACTTAGTAAGATATAACAGTCAATACCCATAGAACCAGGCAAACAATGCTCTTACATCAACAGTAATTGTATAACAATTTCTAGACTTAGACTAATCATTCTGACACTATTCAAAAAATCCCAGGAGTCCTGGATATGGGAGGTCAACTGCTGTACCAGAGGATTCAATACTTAATCCAGAATCACTCAATCCAAAGACATGCATCTGGAGCATTTCTCCCCGGGCCTCCGCTGAAAACAGGCTCTGTGGAACCTAGTCGGACATTCCCGGTCAACAAATGTTAAATAAATAAATAAAATAAATAAATACAGAAATCCCTTCGGTCACACTTCAGAAGCTGAAACAATGGGATGGAAAGGGGGATCATTGGGATTTTTATGTATTTTCAGGATACCAAACAGTTCTTTAGGATTTTCATTTGGTAAGAAACTGTAAACTTTAGTTATTTCCTTATTCAGAAGGAGATCATACAAACAATAATGAATAAACTTGTATCTTCTATTAATGTCAAGTAATGGGGACCTGATGCTCCTGTGTTACTTAACATCTTCTCCATAGAACTGTTGTAGTGCATGGTATCCATAATGACTATCCCACCTACTTGTCTGCTTTTCATAATTCTAAGAGAGGACTGATACTACAGTTCATTTAATACTTCTCTATCCTCTGTCGTTGGGTTAAAAAAATGAAAATCAGATTTGTTTGACAAACATTTCCTAATTTCCTCTTCACGCACATTTTCAAAGACCTTAAGAATATAACGTAAAAGAGGCTTTTCAGTACATGGTTTGATTAGTCTCTTACTAAAAGGCATATCCTATAACAAGTTTCCTGGAAAACTTCAGCTGTAAAATGTTATGCTTTGTTTGCCCTGTAACTAGGTAGAAAAGAAAATCCTAAGCTTAGAACATTCAAATAATTCATATTCATTTGAAAGATGGAAAAAATTAAAACACTTTGACTTTGACCTGAAGTACAGATGATAATGTGCCGTTAAGTAACATTTCCTTTCTTTGCTGCGACCTCTGCTTTGGCTGTAGTGGTTGCGCTGATTCTTCCCTTTGAAGTTTTTCTAAATTACTTTTTTGCTGACCATTGTAAGATGAAAAAGTCACATTCTGTGAATGAAGTGGTTCTCTGAAATCCATTTTGGAGCTACTAACATTCCCATGACTCGCCTTAGGACCAGTCGTTCTTTTATAAAAGTACCAATCTGCACCTCTTGATTACCCGAGGAAGAGTTTTTTGAATTTAAAGGGCAGGTTGTAACACCAGCCCCTTGAACTTCAGAAACCGCTTCATTAGAATCAGTAGAGGGAACTAACTCAGCCCCATAAGCTGTGTTTGATAAGCAGCCAAGTCTCTTAAAACTTTCTTCTGCTTATGGACCACAGTGGTCTTTTCAAATCTATCTAAATTCTGAAAAAAGCTGCTCATAACTGGAATGAAGATCCAGTTGTACAGCAAAATAGTTAACAAGTTCATCTTTCTGTTTAAGCAATGTTTTCAGTTGCTCCATCATACTGCTGCTGTTTTTAGTAAGCATTTTGAGCAACTCAAGACCGGCTTTATTAAAAAAAGGTAGTCAGTTTGGCAAAAAATGGCTCACGCGGTTTAACGCCATTGGGTAACTTGAAAAACCTTAAGCCTTTTGGGACAATTTCCTGTTGAATACAAAATTCAAAGTATTTGTTCTCAAGTGCCAAAGCCCTGAATTTCTTTAAATCTTTTATAGTACCAGCAAACAAGGTGGCCACATTTTGATGTGTAGTACCCTTATCAAAATTAAGCTGAATAGATCCAAATGGATCATAATGAAAACTAGTCACTGAGGCCACATCTGAATAGGTAGGCAAATTCAAGCACCCGATGTTCGCTGTACTACAATTAACAGGAGAAATGTCACGAAGTATCTGAGCCATTTCTAATACTAGTCAAATTGGTAGTGTCTTGCGACACCACAGCCAAAGGTTTTTGCATTTCATCGCAGCGAAATGCCAGTCCTTACAAGGCTTTATCCTGACTTTCAGGAACGGAATGAAGAGTCATGTCCATAAGCAGTTCGTCTCCTGCGTTTGCCATTGGGAAGCCAAGATCCAAGCCACAAAACTGAAAAAAACGTCAACCCAATGAAAGCAGCACTGCAAACACTAAAAAATAAAACCTGCTGATATGCACTAGAGAGAGAACTGTAGTGCTGCTTTCATTGGGTTGTTTGTTTTGTTTTAGTGCTATAATTTTAAGTTGTGACTGCAGTGAATCAGAGATGAAGTGTAGTTTGGCAGTATGTTTTAGGGAGTAGAATCAAAGATCAAGTATAGTTTGGCAGTATGTTTTACTCTAATACATATGTCTTAGAGTAACCACAGTGCCTTCCTTTATACCAGTCACCAATATGTGTATGAAATATCCCAGTAATGCATTGATCCTTTCTGTTCGTTTTAACTTTGCCGTCTGTGTTTGAAAATTCAGTGCTCATTTTTTGCCAGTTATGTACCATATTACAGGGACATGGTTATCTGAACTGCTAGCTATAAACAAAGATCTGAAAACAAAAATGAAGTCACAAGGGTATAACATAGTATTAACTTGTATAATCCATTGATCCAGAAGGTTTGAGTAATGTTATTTAGATGCCGGGCAGCACAGTGGTGCAGAGGTTAGTGTTGCTGCTTCACTGTTTCTCCAGTTCATTTTTTGGCTAAGATGCCTTTTGTATGTTGCTAGCATGGCCTTCCCTTTGTAGAGGTGTATAGTAGTGTGTCCTGCAATGGCCTGGTACCACTGCCTGCCTTCCATCTGCTGCATAGTTTGGTAGACTTTGGTTTCACGGTACATGAACGGTTAACTGTAGGATGCCCTATCTGTTTCATTTAAGCACTGAACATTTGTAGTTTTCAGGTGTGTTTAAATCAGAATATATTAATTCTCTTAGATTTAGATTTTTACTTTAGAAGTTATCAGCAACTTTTGTCTCCAGGTGCGTCTTAGAAAAGTTTGATATCGGCTAGCAGATGGGTAAAGCGTCAAGGCATTATTTTTATCCTGATTCAAAAATAGCAATGATGTCAGCATTATGATTGCTGACGTTCCAGAGAGGCAGATTTATTATGCATATGTGCTTCTTTGAAAGTCATTACTAAAATAATTTCAGTTTAAATGAGAACAATACTAGGGAAGTAGTCAGAGACCATAGGCCTAGCCCCAGACACCTTTTAATTAGACGCCCTTAAGGTTCTTGCCAAACTTTAGGAGTTCTTAGTAGTGCCCACCTTCCAAATCAAGCAGCACCTTGCATGATAACCTGGTGTGAATTTACGTTGATTGAGCCCGTCATGAAGACTAGCCTTAAAGGCAAAGTAGTGCTTTGCTTGACCTGTATTGCCATATGTCTCAACCTCTTAGCGCATGAAATTTAGACAAAGCCAAAAGTAAGGATACAAAGATTCAAAGTTAGTAATGGATTTTAATTATTGCACTTATAAAGTTGTTCAATAACGGTGTTTGCTGTAGCATACATTTTCTTAAAGCAGAGGAAAATGGCACTGACAAACTAGTGCCCCATCTCCTCAGGTCTTCCGGTGAAGTGCAAAAAAGAAAAAAACAAATCTGCATTCTGGTGCCTGAGCTGCTTACAGTGAAAGAAGTAATCGGGTCCTCTCTCTGTGCCATGCCCCAATATATATATAAATAAGTGTGTGTGTGTGTGTATACACACACACTGTATGTATGTGTGTGCGTGTGTGTGCGTGTGTGTGTGTGCGTGTGTGTTTTCATAGGTAGGCTATTGGCCCAAAGTAAGCCTAGCCAACAAGGTTCCCTAGCTTATGCCACCCAAGAAAGTTATTTTACTGTGCCCCTGTCAAGCAGAGCCACCGAAGTGATCTCAGGAGTGTATTTCCTATTTCCTGTCCACTTATCAAGATTATTCTAGAAGAGTGCTAATGAGGAGCTCTGTTTGACATACATGGGTAGCTTGTTCCAGAGTATTGGAAGTCTCTGGGACAGGAATCTATCCCTTTAGCATGTCCTGTTTAGTGTGGTGACAAGGTTTAGGTCCCTAGAGCGTGTAGCTCTGAGGGGATTGCGATTTCTTTCGGTGTAGCATGTCCAACAGCACTGGGTTTGACGTAGCTTTATATCTTAGGCAGAGATCACCTTGGAGTAGACGATATGCTCCAGAGTAAAGCTGGAGCTTTTTGAGACTGTCAATGTAGGGCATCTGTTTGAGGCCAGTAATCCTCTTTGTGAGGTACTTTTGTGGCCTTTCCAGCTGCTGTAGATGTCTTGTGAGGTGCATTCCAAAAAGGGCGTTGTACTCCTAATGGGTTTAATGAGTGTCTAGTAGAGGGGAACAATAACTTCTTTTTTTCCTAGATGAGAACCCTTTTGTGATTAGGTGTCACGTAGAAGGACTTCCTGACAACTGTGGCAATGCGATTATCAATGGAGAGACTACTGTCCACCTAGGTCCCCAGGTCTCATCACACATTCTGAGTTAAGTAGACTGCTGCCTATGTGGTAGTTCATGGGTACAGAGTTTTTACCAAAGAGGATGACCATGAACTTTTTGGCATTGAGCTTGAGGCCATGGCTCTGACACCAGGCATCTGTCTGTGAGGCCCTTCTGTAGGATGTCCTCATTTGGGGACTCTGCTATGGCTCCTACTTTGCAGTCATCGGCAAACTTTGTTCGCGAAAGGCCTTCTGTGTTGGCCTGTACTTCAGAGAAGTAGATACCAAACAGGAGAGGTCCCAGGACTGAACCCGGTGATACTCCACTTGTCACTGGTTTGAAGTCAGATTTGAGTCTGCAACTTTTACAGTGTGGGTTCTGTCAGTGAGCAAATTGACAACCCATCTTGTGACATTTATTTATTTATTTATTTATTTATTTATTTATTTATTTATTTATTGCAGTTGGTTTACCAGGATAGTCCATTGGGCCACAAGGTACCCGTTTTCAATGGAGTCCTGGGGAGAAAAGCTCCAAAATACATTCTACATACTTACAAACATATATTCACACACACATTCAAGTTTAACAATAGGTAAAAAAGAAAGCAATTCAAATAGTACAGCAAGTGTACAGCTAAATACATTGTGCAGAAAAACATATTAACTATTTAGCACAGAAATATCCATTTATACAGAGTGGTTAGGAAAACTTAGTTACTGGAATGGAAGAGGCGGTACAGTGACATGATGAAGTGGTGGAAGAAGAGAATATATGGACTTATCTAATAAATTCTATAGAATTTTGGGTATATTAAGATGAAGCAGAGCACTGAGGGATGAGAGAAGGAGAAGAGTAGGTTATGTAGGGTGGGAGCAAGAGCATTCCCACTGAGATGCTAGGTGTGTGTATAGAGATTTTTTGAAAGCAGCGTGATTAGAGGTGGTGCGGATGAGTGGAGGAAGGGAGTTCCAGATGCGAGCTAGGTTGAAGGATAGAAGGTTTTTGCCTGGGGGATGTGTAGGTTTATGGACTTTGAGTAGGTTTTGATTGTTTGATCTTAATACTCTATTGGGTAGATGCATATTAAAAGCAGAAGAAAGGGAAGGACAGAGGGGAGGGGTTGAGAATAAGCTTGTGGGCTAGAGTTAGTTGAGTGTAAGTGAGTTGATTGGGAAGTTCTAGCCATTTTAGTTTCTGGAGGGAAAAACAGTGGTGGGTGGAAGACTTGTGGCTGGTGGCAAATTTTGCAATTTTGTTGTAGCAAGAGGAAAGTTGTTTTTTGAGAGAGGATTGAAGATTAGTTAGGAGTGGGGCGCCATAGAGAAGGGAGGGGATAAGGAAGGATGAAGCGAGTGTTATTTTAGTAGCAGAGGGTAAGGTAGGCATTTTGTCTATAAAGCATACCAAGATGTCCTTCAAGAATGCAACTGCGGTCATAACATATGGGTTGTCCTGCCTCAGGCAGCCCTCGGTCGGCCGGATTCCAAAGTCTGGGTCCGACGTCGGCTGATGTCGCATTTCTCTCCGACGTCAGAGCGGCTGGAGTACATAAGCATCCGCTGACGCCATCTTCTTCAGTCTTTCTTGCCGCGTGGTGCCCGAAGCAGAAGCAGTTCGCAAGTGCCGGTCGGTCAGCTCCTGTATTCTTCGATCCGAAGTCATCAAAAAAGCTAAGTACCCCGTTGGGGACCTTTACTTGCCTCAGCCGATGTCAGAAATTACTGAAAAAGTAAATAATTGTTTGTCTTGTGGTAAACAAATACCTCATAAGGATTTCCACTCTTACTGCCTCCCTTGCCTTGGCCCAGATCACGACGTCTCGGCCTGTGCCGCCTGTGCTCGCTTTAATAAGCGCACTCTCAGGCACCGGGCAGAGTTCGCTGAAGACGTTTTCGGCGATAAATTTGATTATATGATGCCGTCGGAACAACCGACAACGCAGACTCCTAAGAAACGAAAAGACCGGGACCGACATCCTCGGCCCGCATCTTCCACCGACACCACACCAAAATTAACCGCGTGTGCTCAGGTTCCCTCTGAGGTGGTTATTCCACCGCTCCGAACCGAAGACACCGCATTACCGATACCTCCGATACCGGAGGCCACTCCGCCAGTTATTGACTTTCCTCCGGATACTGAAACCGAGGAAATGCCCGAGACCATTGCTGTGGATAAGGTCACTCCTGCACGTGGAGTGGCTAGGCCTCCCATGTCCATGTCTATCAAGGCCTACACATGGGCCAAAGCAGCCAGCAAGACCAAGCATCTTTCTGCTAAGACCTTGCCTCAGCCTACTCCTGAAACTCAAATCATGGCTATGGCCGCAGATTTAATTTCCCTGATCAGAGGTTCCCAGGCCCACCCTGAGAGAGGATCCCAGACTCCTCCTGATAAGAGGCCTAGGGTTGAACCCCCTGATCCTCTCCCCACTGATGAAGATTCTGAGGACTCTGTTCACTCCGAAAGCCAGGAAGAGCCCTTCCAGACCTATGAGGATTCAGATGCAGAGGACTCTTTCCCCTCGGCTTCTCCTCCTGAGGATATGTCTTTTGGGGAAGTTCTGCATTCCATGAGGGAGCATTTTAAGTGGCAAGGCCAGGAATATTCAGATTCCAGAAAGCGCCTTCGAACCTTCCTTAAAAAGCCCCAACACAGACCCTTAGCTATACCTCCTGTGCTTGATGTTTTGGATGATTTATACTCTTGACTCCAGTGTTACCCCTGATACTCTTCCTCCTGCTCCTGTCAAGCCTGACAGATACTATAGGGTCCCAGAAACCCATTCTCATTTCTTTAGGGCCCATGCTGTTGATTTAGAAACAATTTCCCAGGGGCCTAAAGGGGTTTCAGCTACCACCTCCAAAAACCCTTTGCCCTCCGACAGGGAAGCAAGGTCCTTGGAGAGATGGGGGAAGAAGGTCTACACCTCCACTACTCTATCTATGAGAGCTCTCAATTGTCTCTTCCACATGTTTCAATATCAGGATTTCCTGTTAGATGATTTACAGAAAAGATTGGCCTCCCCTGAACCTTTAGATAGGAAGTCTTTGCAGAAGGCTGTACACAATTCTCAGCAAGTTAGCAATCACTTTCTGCAGTGTGGATTTGATGCATTGGAAGCTTCATGTAGGGCAGCTATGACAGGGGCGGTCATTCGTAGACATGCATGGTTAAAAGATCAACCTTTACCAGATCATGTTAAGGCGAAACTTCTTGATGCACCCTTGGAAAAGAACAAGCTTTTTGGTGCTAATGCTAAAGATGTGTTAAAGTCCATTGAGGAAAAAGCCAAGTCAGTTCAGACAGTCAAAGATTTCCTCCAGGTTCAGCCACCTAGATTCAGCAGGAACTGGCCTTCTAAAACTGGTCCTTTCCTAATCCTGAAAGATTTCAAAGGGGCAAAAGCAGGCGTGCCCGAGGAAGAGGTCAATACAGAGGATCCTACAGGGGACGACAATGGCAACCAGGAAACCAAAGAAGTGACACAGGGGTTTCTCCCGCCCCACAGGGACATTCTCAATGACTTTCCTCTAGGTCCGCTGACCAAGGAGCAAGCAGAAGCTCCTTTGGGCGGAAAATTATCTCTGTTTACAAGAAATTGGCACAAACTAACAAAGGACAAATGGATTTTGGACATTATAGACCACGGTTACAGGTTCCATTTTCATACCTTGCCAAGAAAACTGGGTATGCCAAACCTGCCACAAAACCAGAGGGCAGAGGCTATCAAGCAAATTTCTCTGCTGGCTCAGATCAAAGCAATAGAAAAAGTTCCACAACAAGAACAAGGTCAGGGATTTTACTCAAGACTGTTCCTTGTTCCAAGAAAAGAAACTCAATGGAGACCAATACTGGACTTGTCCGCTTTAAACACTTTTCTCATAGTACCAAAGTTTAAAATGCTGACTCTACAGCAACTCCTTCCCATGCTGGGCAAGGGGTCTTGGCTGATTACTCTGGACCTCAAGGAGGCATACCTGCATGTCCCTATCAGACACAGCTGCAGAAGATACCTCAGATTTCTTGCAGGGCCAGAACATTATCAATTCTCAGCATTGCCATTTGGCTTATCTACTGTGCCCAGAGTATTCACGAAATGCCTGGCTTCGGTAATTGCTCATTGCAGGCTCCAGGGGATTCAAATCTACCCGTACCTGGACGATTGCCTCATACAAGTGGACGACAAACTAACTTTGACAAAAAAACTTTAATTATGTCATACATTTGCTACAGGCTCTGGGATACACAGTCAACTTTCAAAAGTCAAGACTTCAGCCATCCCAGCAAATTACCTTCTTAGGAGCCAAACTAGACACAGCCTCTCAAATGGCTTACCTAACAGAAGACAAGCAAAAGAAGCTAACTCTTTACTTCAAAACTTTAGCAAAACTCACCCAGATGACTGCAAGGAGATTCCTACAGGCCCTGGGTTACATGGCATCCTGCATTCTCCTGGTACCACTAGCAAGACTACACATGAGAAAGCTTCAGTGGTACCTAAAAAGCTTATGGTCTCAACACAGCAACAACCTAGAAGCAACCATACCACTCATTCCATGTCTTCAAAAGGAATTTCTATGGTGGGCCTCAGTAAGCCAGTCAAACACAGGTATGTCATTCAAAAAACCTCAGATAACACAGACCATGACCACAGACGCCTCAGACCTTGGATGGGGGGCGCACATGGAGGGCAGATGTATTCAAGGACAATGGTCTCCAAAGGAAACACATCTGCACATCAACCAAAAAGAAATGCTGGCAGTAATGCATGCCATCGAGGCCTTCAGACAACAACTACAACCAGGCCACCTACTAATACGGACAGACAACACCACTGTGATGTGGTACATAAACAAGCAGGGGGGCAGTCATTCTTACCCCCTTTGCAGATTGACAATGAATCTTTGGGAAAAATCGCTGAGCCTAAACATACAGTTGCAATCCCAGTTTGTTCCAGGCAAAGACAATGTTCTGGCGGACAGTCTAAGCAGGAATTTCCTAGACCCCCACGAATGGAGGTTACATCCAGAAATCTTTATACGACTCACTTCGACATGGGGCAGGCCGGACATAGACCTATTTGCCTCCCACCTCAATCATCAAATACAGAAGTTTTGTTCAAGGACATATCATCCAAAAGCATGGAAAATAGATGCTCTCTCATTCAACTGGAGCTCCCTAAAAATCTATGCATTTCCACCTCTGCCACTGATGATCACAGTGTTACTAAAGATCAAAGCAGAGCAGCCCAAGGGGATCCTAATAGCTCCAGACTGGCCAAGACAGCACTACTACGGAGGATATGTCACAACAAAACATGGGCCCTCCCTCAATGGCCCCAACTTTTGACTCAACACAACTTCAGGACAGTTCATCCCAACATACAGACGCTACAGCTAACAGCCTGGGAGATCCCATGAATAACCTCAACCTACCTTTTTCAAAAGAAGTTCAGCGGATACTGACAGAAGCCCGCCGACCATCCACCAGAAAGGTTTACTCAGCCAAATGGAAGAGATTCAGCATTTGGAATACCACCAAGGGCCATGATGCATCACTTTTGAGCATCCCACTCATCCTGGAATATTTGGTAGATATGCTACATAATGGGCTCTCATACTCCTCTATAAAAATACATGCTTCAGCTATCTCAGCTAGATACAACACTGATCCACCTGTGTTTTCACATCCTTTGTTAAGGCAATTTTTTAGAGGAATCAAGAATATAAAGCCCCCAAGAAAGGCACCAGTACCAGCTTGGGACCTCAACTTTGTCCTAGAAAAATTGTCTTTACCTCCCTTTGAGCCAGCAGCTTCTGTGGATTTACAATTTCTCTCCTGGAAGACAGCATTCCTGTTGGCCATTACCTCAGCAAGAAGGGTTTCGGAGTTACAGGCCCTAATGGCTATACCACCGTTCATAACTTTTCACAGAGACAGGGTCTCTTTACGAACCAACCCTACTTTTCTCCCAAAAGTGGTATCTAGGGTCTCTTTAAATCAAGTAATTCACCTGCCTACCTTCTTTCCCAATCCTGAGAACAAAGGGGAAAGACTGTTGCATACCTTGGACATTCACAGACAGCTTCGCTACTACCTGGACAGAACCAAGACCAGTAGGAAGTCTGATCAGCTTTTTGTAGCTTACGCCCCTGGAGTACAAGGAAAAGCAATTTCAAAACAGACAATTTATAAATGGATTGGACATTGCATCAGATTCTGTTATTCCTTCCATGGAAAGAGTGTGCCAGCCAATGTCAGACCACACTCCACCAGAGCTACAGCCACCTCTACAGCATTCTTAAGAGGGGTGCCTACAAAAGACATTCTAGAAGCTGCTACATGGAGCTCCGTGCATACATTTTCCATACACTACAACCTTCCTCTATATTCCAGATCCAGAGCAGGCTTTGCTTCTGCAGTCCTGCAGGGATTGATAGCTACACCATCCTTTTCTTGGAGCATTCCACCTCCCCCAGCTAAGCTATGGTATTCAACCCATATGTTATGACTGCAGTTGCATTCTTTAAGGACATAGTACAGTTTTGTACCTACCATAAATGTAGATGTCCGATAGATATGCAACTGCAGTCGGGTTTCCCTCCCTCCTTCTCCTCTATGCCTTGGGTCCACTCCTATCCCTGTTACCCTTAGCTGGGGATATCTGTTATGGTGTATCTGTTTATTGCTTATTTATTTGTCTGGAAATCTGTTTTATCTTCCAATTTGATTACAGCCTTCCTTGGAGGGCACCTGGCATCTGGGGCAAGAAACACTGAAGAAGATGGCGTCGGCTGATGCTTATGTACTCCAGCCGCTCTGACGTCGGAGAGAAATGCGACGTCGGACCCAGACTTTGGAATCCGGCCGACCGAGGGCTGCCTGAGGCAGGACAACCCATATGTTATGACTGCAGTTGCATATCTATCGGACATCTACATTTATGGTAGGTACAAAACTGTACTTTTTTGGTGGTTTTTTTTGATATTTTTTTGTAGGCGAGAGGTAAATTTAAGTTGGATGTCAATTTGTACCCCAAGTAGCTTGGTCTCTGACACCAATTCTAGGGGAAGAGTTATTTTGGCTAGTGATTGAAAATGTATTCATATTGAGATGAGTAGCTTTAGAAGGAGTAAAAATCATTAGCTTGGTCTTGGAGGCGTTAAGAGCTAGGTGATTTTTTAACATCCATTGCTCTGTTGTAGAGAAGGCATCTTAAGTTAGTTTTTGAAGTGTAGAGATAGAGGTGGCTGAGCAAATGATAGTTGAATCATCTGCATATTGGAAGTTGTTTGAGAATGGGATTGATTTGTGGAAGTCATTTATAAATATGTTGAAGAGAACAGGACCTAGAATGGAGCCTTGTGGAACACCTGTGAGGGTACTAAGGAATGAGGAGGTAGTTTTTTTCCATTTTACTGCTTGAGTCCAGTTGGATAGGTAACTAGAGAACCATTGCAAGGAAGAGGAAGAAAGGTTAAGTTCTGAGAGTTTAGTTATGAGCAGGCTATGTGAGATGATATCGAAGGCTTTGGAGAGGTCTAGTAATAAGGTAGAAACAGTTAGGCCAGAATCACGAGCTCTATTTACTGTTTCAAGGAAGGAGAAGGAGGGATGTCATTGTGCTGTGGTTAGGTCTAAAGCCGTGCTGTGTAGGAGTTATAAGGTGATTTTCTAGGAGATGAGGGAGGAGTTGAAGTTGGACACATTTTTCTAGGATTTTGGAAATGGGGGACAGGATGGCTATGGGACGAAAGTTGGTGACGTTGTTATTGTTGCCCCCTTTGTGGAAAGGAATAATATATGCTTGTTTCCAGATTTGGGGAACTGTGCATTCTTTTAGGGAACGGTTAATTAAGATGCTGATGGGATATGCAAGTGTTTCAGCAGCTATACTAAGAAAGTAGGAAGGTATATTGTCAGGGGCGTTGGTACATGGTTTCGATTTCAGAAGGAGTTTCTTTATAGAGGATGTAGACATGGGATTGAATGAGAGCAGAGTGGAGTTGGGGGAGGGAGAGTTAGAGGGTGGAGGTGCTTGGGGTAGAGGTTGGGTAGTAGAAGTGGTAGAGGAGTTAGAGGATGTGGAACAGGAAGTAGACATAGGGGTTTATACCTAGTTTAGTGAGTTTAGCTATAATTCCAGAATGGGGGATGGTGTCGAAAGCCTTGGCGAGGTCAAGATAGGCTGTGTGAACCACCTTACTCTCGTCTACAGCTTTGTTGACTTGCCTCAAAGAAGTCAATCAGGTTCAGGAGGGATGATCTGCCTTTCACAAACTCAAACTGGGTGGGGTCCAGAGTTTGGAGGTTACCAATGTCTTTGCGTTCCATGGTGATACATTCCATGGCTTACAGACCAGGCTCGTTATGCTAGTAGGACGATTGGTCCCAGGATCTGTGGTGGCTCCCCCTTTGTGGAGTGGGATAACTGTTGCCGTGTGCCATTCAGTGGGCACAAAGCCTGATGTGAGACTGACTTAACATGGTGCTTAGGTGGGGAGCCAATTTGTTCTGAAGTTTGTGTAAAACACAGCCTGGGATGTTGTGTTTTTGGCTTTAGAGAGTGCAGCTTTTACCTGCGTAGTTATGATTACAGGGACTCTGCATTCTTCCTGTATAGATGTGGGCTCTTTGGGGGGGTGAGAGGGGGATAAAGTTAGCACTGAACCTATCTGCCAGGACGTTGGCAATATCAGTTGGTTCTGTAATTTTCATGCCGTTGTGCTGTAACTCGAAACAGATCTGGGTGTTGGTGTTGAGATTCTTGACATAGCTATAGAATGCTTTGTGGTTGTCCCTATAATCAGTGGCGTTTGTTTTTGTAGCTAGCTTTGGAGGATCTTGTAAGGGATCTCAGCTTTTTACAGAGGCTGACCAGGGAACTCCTCCACTCATGGGATTTTACTATTTGCAACAGTTTCTTCCTTCTGTTGTAGTTTGTTTATGGCAGGGGACCACCAGACTGAGTTCCTTTTTCTGAAGGATAGTGTCTTGGTTCTGTTTGGGATAACATGATCCATGCACTCATATAAGTGCTTAATGCATCTGTGTAGGATTCAGCAGTCGTAACTGTATTGTCCATCTGCATTGGGTGTCATGAAGTTTGCCACTTCTGTCTTAAGAAGCATGAAGTTGGCTTTGGAGAAATTTTTTACCCTGATTTCCTTAATGAAGGGTGGGGCGGGATGTGGATATCTAGGGTGATTAGCTTATGGTCAGATCTGACTGACGAGGAGTTGACTTCAGGTGTGTAACACCGGTCACTCATGTTGGGTCTAGGTTATTGTTGCCCCTGGTGGTGGTGTGGATAAGTTGATCCAGAGCATTGGAATTTATGAATTCCAGAAAGCGTTGAGCGAAGGAGTTGGTACATGAGTAGTTTTCCCAGTTAATGGTGGTGTAGTTGAAATTGCCCATTATTAGGGTGTTTGGTTGAACCCTAATATTTTTCAGTATATGTATAAAAAACCAAGACAAACGACTAAAGGGCACACTGTGCCAAAAGACCAAAGTACAAAGCAAAAAATATACACAGTGCCACCACCAAGGCAGTGAGCACAATTCCAATAAACAGATCGGTAGTTAAAGCTGTTTTATTAAAACACAATGGATAAGCGTTTTCTCAATACGTGCTTCCTCAGATCCTAAAACAAACAATTCATTAGCAATACTTTTAAATAACAGAACATCCAATCACAGAACAGACAATTGATGCAGAGGTCTGGATTTCAAAGCCGGTCCTAAAGGGACAAGTGTAGTTTATACCTGGAGGCCTATGTGCCTGCAGGGTAGCTAGCCATTTCATCTCAAGACACACTGTGCAATTGACAACATCCCCTCCTCTCAATGAATCAGAGTACGTCAATGGCAGTAAACTTGAGAGTGCCCATCATGATCTGTAATATATTTGTACAAGGCATTTAGGCTACATGTCTTATGTCACCCAGATGTTGCAAAATTCGTTCTTTAAACATCTGGTTTGTTTTCCCCACATAGTATGACATACAGACATTACAGGTAGCCAGATAAACCAGATTAGCTGTCCTACAAATAGGATGTACTTGAGTAACACTCCTCAGTAATAGGGTGAACAAAAGAATTGCCACATGTCATATAGCTGCATGCTCTACAGCTTCTACAGGGGAAAGTACCTAGTCTAACCAAAGCATTGTGTCTTACAGAAGGGTCTATAACAAAGCTCTCAAGTGTCATATTCCTAAAAATGAATCCAGGACATTCACCAACCACCCTGGAAACCAATTCATCTGAGCGTAGAATCGACCAATTTTGTCTAACAATATCACAGACAGAGCTTATATTACTACTATACTTAAGGGAGAGCCTACATTTTGGTCTATTAACCTTCCTAGAATATACCACCTCTTTCTGAGCTAGGTATGGCGTGCCTGTCGTTCTCCTTAAATCATTGACTTCATACATTGTCCGTTCTATATCACCTCTATGATGCCCCCTAGCCCTCAGCTAATGAATCCCTGGCTTGTCTAAAATCATCATCAGAGGTATGTAGCCTCGAGACTCGCAAAAACTGTCCTTTCGTAATGTTTCCAAATATTCTCTTGGGATGCATACTACCCCTAGCACGCAACCGATTCCTCCTACATTCTTTCCCGAACATGAGGGAGTCAAGTTTGCCATCAGTCTTGTTACTTACTGTAGTGTCAAGAAAGGAAATATAACCCAAAGAAGTATGCCTAGTGGATCTAAAATAAACACTATGGGATTCTAATCAATGAATGCACAAAGGATTCCTGGGTACAGAGAATTATATCCAGAGCTTATGGCATACATTTTCCCAGTCTTCTCCTGCAAGAATGGAAAGTATCCCTGATGTTCCCCCCAGTCAGAGGGAGACACCAGCATTAGAAATAGAAAAGCTGCTCAGAAAGAGAGTCATCTAGAAGGTCCAGTCCAGGTATGATCCAGAACCTACTCAAGGTTGGTTCTTGGTGCCAAAGAAAAACAAGATGCTGGATAGGTTTTTAGGATGAGTATTCTTATATTGAAATGAACATGTACTCTGGAAAGTATCTGCACTTCTGTTTGGGAGCCAGTCTTTACCAGTTCAGAGCACTTTCCTTTGGCCTCACCACAGCCCCTAGGGTATTTGTCAAATGCATGGTAGTGGTAGCAGCTCACCTGAGATTGCTGGGATTCAGAGTGTTTCTGTACCTGAATGACTAGCTGCTAACTTGCACAATCCAGGCATCTTTTTCTACAGGCAAGGGACTATTTGCTCCAGTTGTCTTCACCTAGGCATCATTGTCTTGCAGCAAATCACATCTCATACCTATGCAGAATCTGGAGTTCATAGGTGATCATCTGGACATGGGCACTCTGTGGACATGGGCTCTCTGATAGCTTCTCTTCCACTAACACAAATGTAGACACTTGGATCCCAGGTCAAGAAAGTGATCTTACATCCTTCTCTCTAGCATGACAAGTCTTACAGGATTTGGGATCTACGGCAGCAGCAATCACCCTAGTTCCTTTAGCCATGTTTCACAAGGATTCTGCAGTGGACTCTTATCGGTTCAATGGTCTGTTCTTCAGCAATCTTTATTCACCCAACTCGTGATCACTGAATCTTGCCAAAGATACCTTATCTGGTGGCTTCACTTGGAGGAAGTTTTTCAAGGACGTCCATTTGTTCTTCCCCTGCTCAAGGCCTCAGTGACCACAGATGCCTCCCAAATGAGGGAGCACAACTTGGGAAGGACAGTCCAAGGTTTGTGGTCCCCAGAGTAGGCCAAGATGTACATCAGTGTCCTGAAATGAGAGCAGTCCTCCTAGCACTGCAGGCCGTTTTAAGATAATCTCGCCTCCAGGACGATTGCTGTTCAGATGGACAGTATGTTGTAGTCTAGTACATCAACAAACTGGGAGAAACCTGATCTCGTTTGTTATGTCAAGAAGCAGTGAGTATGGCAATGGGCAATCTCTTCTGTCTGATTTATCATAACAATGCACATACCAGGGAAAGCCACCATGATTGCCAACAAATTATGGAGGCCTATTCTAGTGCCTGACAAGTGGTCTCTTGGTGTCAGTGGTGGAGAACATTTTCTATCGATGGGACATGACATGCTGTGACCTTTTTGCTTCTCCCTTCCTCAGCATGTTCAGGAGGTTCTTCTCCCTGATCCCTCCAAAGGCTGAGTGAGTAACAGATGCTGTAGTCCATGGTTGGCCCCCTGGTCTCCTGTGGTCCCCCCCTCCCCATTATGCGAATACCCAAATCTTTACAGAAAGCATTCTGGTTGAAGACCAAAGTTATCCTCCTTGCACCTTTTTGGCCTTGTTAGATTTGGGTTCCCTTCCTTAGGCCTCCTCCTCTGCATCCACCTTGGATACGGGATATCTATCCAGACCTCCTGTCTCGCCCAATGTGGATGGCTCATCAGGGTGTAATAGGCTTCAAACTGACCGCATGGTTTCTCCAGTTCCATTGACTGACAGCCCAGCCTGTCTTCCCTGTTCCGTCATATTTTATTATCTTCTCAAAACACTTCTGTTAGAAAGATTTACAAAAGTAAATGGGCCCTTGAGGGATTTTCACCCTTTTTATGCCCTTATTCCAGCTGCACTAGAGTTTTTAACATCTATTTTTGATGCAAGGGATAGTTTTTCAACCGTTAAGGTTTAGTTGACTGCTATTTCAACCCTCCCGCTAGATAAAAATAATTCTTCTCTAGCTTCTACTAGATTTTGAAAGCCTTTCTCAAAGGAGCTTTTTACTTATGCCTCCAGTAAAGGATCCTTCTCCCTGCGATTAAACTATCCTGCTTCAAGGTCTGACCCAAGGTCCCTTTGAACTTTCACCCAAATTGGACCTTAAATTTTGTCTTGGAAAACCATATTTCTAGTAGCTATTACATCAGCTAGACTAGTATCTGAACTTCAGGCTCTCTCTTCCAAGCCTCCTTTACCTGGTTTTCCACAAAAAGCAGGGTTTTCTTATGCACCAACCCTTTTTTTTTTGCCTAAGGTAGCTCATAAGTCTAGTTTCAACCAGGACAGTAATCTCCCAGATGTTCATCGTGTTACACTGCTGCAGTCATTACATTTGGGTTATCCTGCTGTCAGGCGGTCCCGCAGTCGGCTAGAGTTCCAAAGTCTTGGTCCGGCGTCGGTTGCTGTCGCTTCTTCCCTGACGTCAGTGCACCCAGGGGTATACAAGATGCATCCAACGCCATTTTCTTCAGTCTTTCTTGCCACGCGGTGCCCGAAGCAGTTTGCAAGTGCTGGTCGGCCGGCTCCTGAGATTTTCGAAGTTGAATTTCAGATCCGAGGTCTTCAATAAAGCTAAGTACCCCGTTGGGGAAACTCTTGCCTCTGACCGATGTCAGAAAAAGTTAATTGTATTTCTTGTGGGAAGCAAATACCTCATAAGGACTTCCACTCTTACTGTATTCCATGCCTAGGCCCTGATCACAACATCACTAGTTGTCGGTTTTGTGCTAGATTTAACAAATGCACTATAAAAAGACGTTTTGATTTTGCTTTGCACTACTTTGGTCGAAGGTTCAATTATACTATGCCGTCGGATCAACAGACTACCGCAATACCGAAAAAACACAAGGACAAGGATAAAGACAGGCATCTGAGGTCCAAAACTGACGAAACCTCTTCTAGGCCGTTCGCTGGTTCTCAGTGAGGTGCTTTCGCAGACCCTGACACCCGCTACCTGAGTCACAGGCCGCCTCCGACTCCCACGTGGAGACAACTAGGCCTCTGGAAACTTAAGTTATTGGGCCTACGGAAACTAATCCCTCAGATGGGTCCAGAGTCGCTGAGCAGGCATCTGCTTCTGAGGGTGTTTTCAGACCTTCACAACTTACCATTAAAACAGCCAAGACAAAAGTACCATTAAAGACAAACAAGTACAGCATTCTCCTGGACAGTCCTCCATGCCTAAAAAAAACAGATGCTTAAAATGGCCGAAGATCTCATTACTCTAATCAGGGGTTCCCATCCCCCTCCTGAGAAAAGGCCTAGGCAGGATACAGACTGATTCCTCTGATCAGGTTTCCATTTCATCTGATTCTGAGGATTACTCTTTTGGGGAAACTTTACATATCATGAGGGAGTATTTCCATTGGGAAAGTCAGAATTACTCAGAATCCAAGAAAAGGCTCAGGGATTTCCTTTTATTGCCTCAGCACAGGCCCTTGGCTATTCTGACTGTGCTTGATATTGTGAATTATGTGTTCTCTGAATCCAGCTTATCTCCTGACTCTGCCCCTTGCACCAGCCAAGCCAGGTAGAGTCCCAGACTCAAGTTACTTTATAAAAACCCTTTGGCGGATCCAGAAACTATTTCCCAGGGTCCAAAAGGGGTTAAGGCTTCCATTGCAAAAAATCCAGTGCCCTCTGAGATTCCAGAGCTTTGGATAGATGGGGAAGAAAGTATACACTTCTGCAACTTTAGCAGTAAGAGCTTTAAATTACCAGTTTCACATGCTTAAGTACCAAAATATTTAATGGCTCAGTTAAAACAGAAGATGCTTTCAAGCTCCTGACTAAAGAAATGTGAAGGATTTATTGCATGCAGTTGAACAGGTGGGAAAACATATCTACAATGTGGTTTTGATTCTTTAGAGGCCTCTTATAGGGCCGCAGTTACAGGTTCTGTGATTTGAAGACATGCTTGGTTAAAAGAACAGAATTTACCTGATCATGTTAAGGCAAAATTGTTGGATGCTCCTTTACAGCATAATACCTTGTTTGGTGTTAAGGCAGAAGAGGTGTTAAAGAAGATGGAGGATAAAGCCAAATCTATGCAAACAGTCAAGGATTTCTTACAGGTACAACCACCTCGATTTAGCAAAAATTGGCCAACAAAGAATTTGTCCTTTCCAGTGTCAGACAGGCCACAGAGGCAGATACAGACACCCAAGAGGCAGATCTCAACCCCAAGGCTCAAACAACGGCAGTGGGGCACCTCAACACCAAAAGGAGGTGAGGACAAGTCTCAACCTTGCAGGAAACAAGTCACAATGACTTTCCCCTTCGTACGCCAAGCATTTCCCTTTTGGAAGCCCCCTTAGGGGGAAAACTAGCACTTTTTTCTCAAAACTGGCAAGCAATCACCCAAGACAAATGGGTTCTGAATATTGTGTCTCAAGGTTGCAGGTTCCACTTTCATACTTTACAATGATTCCCTGCCTACAACAGGAGTTTCGATGGTGGGCACAGGCATGTCACCTAAACAAAGGTCAGCCTTTTACCCTACCCACAGCCAGGCAGACTCTAACAGATGCTTCGGATTACACCTGGGGAGCACACATGGCAGGAAAATGCATTCAGGGCAAGTGGACCACAGACCAGATGCATCTTCACATCAATCAAAAGATGTTGGCTGTTCAAAATGCCCTATCAGCTTTCAAGGACCTTCTGCATCCAGGACAATTATTAAAGACAGACAACACCACAGTAATGTGGTACATAAGCAAGCAAGGGGGCACTCATTCTTATCCCCTATGCAGGCAAGCCATGACCTGGTGGAACACTGCTCTAACGTATCAAGTTCACCTGCAAGCACAATTCCTGCCAGGAAAGAAAAATACTCTGGCAGACTATCTCAGGAATGGAAATTGAATCCACAAATCTTCAGCATGGTAATGCAAAAATGGAGATGCCCAGACATGGATCTTTTTGCCTCCCCACTGAATTGCCCACTACAAAAATTCTGCACAAGGACTTATCACAAGCAAGCATGGAAAGTGGATGCTGTATTGATCAGCTGGAAAAAAAGTTTATGCCTTCCTGCCACTGCCTCTCCTTTCAAAGGTACTCCTAAAAGCCAGACAAGAAAAACCACAGATGATCCTGATTGCTCCAGACTGGCCACGCCAGCACTGGTACCCTAGCTTAAGTAACTTGGCTCAAGGCCCACCATGGATTTTGCCTCAAATTACGCACCTTCTGACTCAAAACAATCGGATCCTGCACGGTCAGCTCAAAACCTGGCTGCATTGTAGATTCATTAGTCAGACAGATAACACCCTCTCTAAAGCTGTTATGAATGTCATTTTGGAGGCAGGAGGCCTAGCACCAGGAAAGCTTACTCAGAAAAGTAGAAGAGATTCTGCGCCTGAAACCAGGCTCAAAACTTTGACCCTCTTGTTCCAAACATTCCTCAGATTTCTCAATATTTAACTGAGATGCTGGACAAAGGCCTATCCTTCTCATCAGTTAAGATCCACGCCTCTGCCATTTCAGCACATTACAAAACTGTTCCTCCTTTATTCTCTCATCCCTTGCTAAAACAGTACCTCAGAGGGGCTAAAAACATGAGACCGCCCCGGAGAGCACCAACTTGGGACCTCAACTTCATTTTGGAAAAACTAACCCTGCCACCTTTTGAGCCAGCCAATACAGCCGATCTAAAATTTTTATCATGGAAAACAGCTCTGCTCCTAGCAGTAACTTCAGCACGAAGAGTCTCTGAGCTACAGGCATTAATGGCAGTGGAACCTTTTTATAATTTTTCATCAGGACAGGGTTTCTTTAAGGACAAACCCTACCTTTATGCCAAAGGTGGTATCTAGTGTGGCTCTTAACCAAACCATCCATTTGCCATTTTTTTTATCCAAACCCCCAGAATAAAGGGGAGAAACTTCTGCATTCTTTGGACATACACAGGCAGCTACGCTTTTACTTGGACAAAACAAAAGCTTTCAGGAAAACTGAGCAAATGTTTGTAGCATATGCTGCAGGATCACAGGGCAAGGCTATATCAAAGCAGACTATATCCAAATGGATAGGGCACTGTATATGTTACTGCTACACACAGCATGGAAAATCAGTCCCAAATAACATTAGTCCGCATTCCACCAGGGTCACAGCCACTTCAACAGCCTTTCTCAGAGGTGTACCTACCAAGGAAATTTTGGAGGCTGCAACTGGGAGTTCAGTGCACACCTTTACCAAGCATTACCACCTCCCTCTTGTCATTTTTGTGCTAGATTTAATAAACGCACTAGTAAAAGACATTTTGATTTTGCATGACACTTTTTTGGCAGAAAATTTAATTATAACTTGCCGTCAGAGCTACCGACTACTGGCATACACAAAAAAACGCAGGGATAAGGATGGTCAGCCCAGGCCTTAGCCTGATTCCGAGGCCTCTGTTGATCCGGTCTCCAGTTATCTGTGAGACCCCGACGCAGCCTCCGACTACCACAGTTGAGGAACCCGAGACCGCTACGGATATTTTGACGGAATGTACTAGGCCGACGCAGCCTTTTACTTCAGGCCCTACTGACTACTTACCTTCCAAGGATGCCGGTTCTTCTGAAACTCCTTCGCTTTCTGAAGGCGTTTTCAGACCCGACTACTCTGTCAAAACGTTTTCTAAATCAAAGACTCCTTCCAGATCGAAAAAAGCTTCACTTCAGTCTCCTGTTCAAGGCCCTATGCTAAGAAACAGATGCTTAAGATGGCTGAAGATCTGATTACTCTTATCAGGGGTTCCCAGCCCCCTCCTGACAAAAGGCCTAGACAAGAGGAAGAATCTGCTTCCTCTGAACAACTGTCTATTTCTTCGGATTCCTGTGAAGACCAAGACTATTCCTTCTCTCCTTATGAAGATTCTGATGCTGAGGACTCTATTCCCTCAGCTTCCCCTTCAGAAGATTACTCTTTTGGGGAAACTTTACACACTTTGAGGGAGCATTTTCACTGGGAAGGCCAGGATTACTCTTCCAAGAAAAGGCTCAGAGTTTTTTACTCCCCCAACACAGACCTCTAGCCATCCCTCCTGTTCTGGACATTGTGGATGATGTTTATTTAGAATCCAGTTTCAACCCTGACTCTCTGCCCCGGCCAAGCCTGACGGATATTAGAGTACTTGATTCCCATAAATTCCTTTACAAAAGCCCAGTAGCTGACCCAGAGACCATCTCCCAGGGTCTCAAGGGGGCTAAAGCTTCCATGGCTAAAAATCCAGTACCTTCTGAGAGGGATTCAAGAGCACTAGACAGATGGGGAAAAAGGTTTACACCTCAGCCACTTTAGCTATGAGAGCTCTAAATTGTCAATTTCATATGCTTAAGTATCAGCAATTTCTGATCTCTCAGTTAAAACAAAAGATAACCCTTCCTCAACAATCTGATTTGAAAGAAGTACAGGATTTGTTGCATGCCACCGAGCAGGTGGGCAAGCATACCTTACAATGTGGGTTTGATTCCTTGGAGGCCTCCTGCAGAGCAGCGGTCACTGGATCAGTTATACGTAGGCATGCCTGGTTAAAGGAGCAGAGTCTGCCTGAGCACGTTAAAGCAAAACTACTAGATGCTCCCTTGCAGCAGGATGTTCTTTTTGGTGTTAAAGCAGAAGAAGTTTTAAAGAAAATGGAGGATAAGGCAAAATCAATGCAGAGAGTCAAAGATTTCCTACAGGTACAACCCCCTCGCTTCAGCAGAAACTGGCCAACCAATAATTGGTCCTTTCCAGCCACTGACAGGCCTCTGAGGGGTAAATACAGGTGCCCAAGGGGCAGAGGACAACCACATGCTCAGTATAAGCCTCGCCAATGGACCACTCCACCCCAGAAGGGAGGAGAAGACTGGTCTCAAGCCACCAGAAGGCAAACTCAATGACTTGCACCTCAACTGGTCAATCAAAGCTCTTTTGTCAGCCCCCCTGGGGGGAAAACTAGCATTATTTGTAGACAACTGGCATATGGTCACAAAGGACAAATGGGTCCTGGACATAATTTTACGAGGATACAGATTCCACTTTCAATCCTTGCCATTAAAAAGAGGAATGCCAAACCTGCCACAAAATCAAAGGGCAGAGGCTCAAAAACAAATTACAGCTCTCATGGCCGTGGGAGCCATTCAAAGGGTACCAACTCAAGAGCAAGGCCAAGGATTTTACTCAAGACTATTCCTGGTACCCAGAAAGGAAAATGCTTGGAGACCAGTTCTGGACCTTTCAATTCTAAACACTTACAAGTTCCCAAATTCAAGATGCTAACGCTACAGCAGCTACTTCCCATGTTGGGCAAGGAAGCATGGCTGGTAACGTTGGACCTCAAGGAGGCATACCTGCATGTCCCTATCAGACAAAGTTGCAGAAGATACCTCCGTTTCATTGCAGGTTCAACCCATTATCAATTCTCTGCACTGCCCTTTGGCTTATCTACTGTTCCCAGAGTATTCACAAAATGCCTGGCACCAGTAATTGCATACTGCAGACAAAGAGGAATTCAAATATATCCATACCTGGATGACTGCCTCATCCAAGCAGAAAGAAAAGACATTCTCATACAACATCTGGCTTTTGTGAAGCATCTACTAAATTGCCTGGGGTACACAGTAAACGAAAAGAAATCAAAACTAGTACCCTCACAAAAAATGGCATTCCTGGGTGCCAGCTTGAACACAACGGCCCAGAAGGCTTATCTGACACCAGACAAGCAATTACAACTGACTCAATATTTCAAGACAATGGCAACAAAGACCCAATTAAATGCAAGAAAAATTCTGCAGGCTTTGGGTTTCATGGCATCTTGCATTCTGATGATACCATGTGCAAAACTGCATATGAGGAAATTACAATGGTACCTAAAAAGCGTATGGTCTCAACACAGCCACAGCTTGGACACAGTGATATCTCTCATTCCTTGCCTTCAACAGGAATTTCTCTGGTGGGCACAGGCATGTCACCTCAACAAGGGTCAGCCTTTCACCTTGCCCCCACCCAGGCAAACTCACAACAGATGCTTCAGACTACGCCTGGGGGGCTCGCATGGCAGGGAAATGCATTCAAGGCCTATGGACTGCAGAACAAAGAAAACTGCACATAAACCAAAAAGAGATGCTTGCTGTACAGAAAGCTCTGACAGCCTTCAAGGATCTACTACAGCCTGGACAACTGGCAATAAAGACGGACAACACCACAGTAATGTGGTACATAAACAAGGGGGCACACATTCCTACCCTCTTTGCAGGCAAGCAATAATCTTATGGGACACAGCCCTGACCTACCACGTCCAGTTACAAGCTCACTTCCTGCCAGGACAGAAAAACACATTGGCAGACTACCTAAGCAGAAACATCAAAGATCCCCACGAGTGGAAGCTAGACCCATAAATATTTGCAATGATAACTCAGATGGGGCCTACCAAATATAGACCTTTTTACCAGTCCTCAAAACTACCAGCTGACAAAATTTTGTACAAGGACATTCCACCAACAAGCATGGAAAGTGGATGCTCTCTTCTTCAGTTGGAAAAACCTGACAGCATATGCCTTCCCTCCATTACCTCTTCTCACAAAGGTTCTTTTGAAGGTCAAAAAGGAGAAACCTCGAATGATTCTCATAGCCCCAGACTGGCCACGCCAGCACTGGTACTCACTATTGAAGAATATGGCTCACAGCCCACCATGGATATTACCTCAAATACCTCATTTACTCACACAGCAAGACAAGCAGATTCTACACAGCCAGATCAAAACCTTAAACCTGGCGGCATGGCAAATCAATTAAGTAGCCAACCAGCTCCTCTTTCTCAAGCAGTACTGGATGTTATTCTAGAAGCCAGGAGGCCAAGCACCAGGAAGGCTTACTCGGACAAATGGAAAAGGTTTTCTGCTTGGAACCAAGCTAAAGGCCTAGATACAACTCAGCCTCATATGCCTCACATTCTGCAGTATTTAGCTGAGATGTTGCATAAAGGACTTTCCTTCTCCTCAATTAAAATCCATGCTTCAGCTATTTCAGCTCACTACGACACAAATCCACCTTTATTTTCAAATCCACTCCTAAGGCAGTTCCTCAGAGGGGCAAAAAACATAAGACCACCTAGATGAGCTTCTACGCCTACATGGGACCTCAACTTTGTTCTGGAAAAACTAACATTACCTCCCTTTGAGCCAGCTTTTTCTGCAGACATTCAGTTCCCATCTTGAAAGACTGCCTTGCTCCTGGCAATAACTTCTGCTAGGAGAGTTTCAGAATTACAGGCACTTATGGCAGTGGAACCTTTCCTCATTTTTCATCAAGACAGAGTTTCTCTATGAACTAATCCTTCCTTCATGCCTAAGGTGGTTTCCAGCATAGCTTTAAATCAAACCATCCATCTACCCACTTTCTTCCCCAATCCGCAGAACAAAGGTGAGAGACTCCTACATTCCTTGGACATTCACAGGCAGCTTCGATATTACTTGGATAAAACTAAGGCTTTCAGAAAAACTGACCAGCTCCTTGTTTCCTATGCTACAGCTACTCAAGGGAAGGCCATTTCCAAGCAAACCATTTCTAAATGGATAGGCCATTGCATACGTTTCTGCTATACCCATCATGGGAAACCAGTTCCTCTTACCATTAGGTCCCACTCAGGGCAACGGCTACCTCTACAGCCTTTCTCAGGGGGGTTCCTCCTACCATTAGGTCCCACTCAGGGCAACAGCTACCTCTACAGCCTTTCTCAGGGGGGTTCCTACCAAGGAAATTTTAGAAGCTGCAACTTGGAGTTCTGTACACACCTTAACCAAACACCATCACTTGCCTCTTAGTCCAGGGCAGGCTTCGCCACTGCAGTTCTGCAGGGGCTCATTGCCTCCTCTAACCTTCTGTAATGCCTCCACCCTACCTTAGCTTTGGGACTCAACCCAAGTGTGATGACTGCAGCAGGGTAACACGATGAACATAGTACAGTTTTGTACCTACCATAAATGTAGATGTTCGAGTGTTCACCCTGCTGCAGTCCAGGTTACCCTCCCTCCAACCCCTCTGATTTACTGGCTATACCTCTGCTATGCCTTACTGATGTATTTGCTTATAGCTGAAGGGTTTTTGTGTCTGTACAGTGTTCTCACTTTTTGGTACTGATTTGGATCACCTTTTTGGGGGTACCCGACATCTGGGGCAAGAAAAACTGAAGAAAATGGCGTCTGTTGCAATACATGTACCCCTGGCGCACTGACGTCAGGGATGAAGCGACAGCAACCGACGTCGGACCAAGACTTTGGAAATCCGGCCGACTGCGGGACCGCCTGATGACAGGATAACCCAAGTGTGATGACTGCAGCAGGGTGAACACTCGAACATCTACATTTATGGTAGGTACAAAACTGTACTTTTTTAGTGCCAAAGAAAACAGGGGACTGGAGATCAGATTTGGATCTGAGCAATCTGAAAAGATTTGTTCACAAGACTTAGTTTCAGATGGTCATGGTTCACTCTATTCTTCCATTTTTAGAAAAGGACGACTGGATGTGCTCATTAGATCTCCAGGATATGTACTATCATATAAAATAAACAATAGATCCAAGAGAGTCTTAAGCTTCCAGTTGTGAGCCAGTTGTCATGATCAGTTTAGAGCACTGCCCTTTGG
Source organism: Protopterus annectens (assembly GCF_019279795.1). NCBI lineage: Eukaryota > Metazoa > Chordata > Ceratodontiformes > Protopteridae > Protopterus > Protopterus annectens. Next base: position 1,961,818,147 of record NC_056743.1, on the reverse strand, counting down.
CCTCGTCACAGCCTCCCCAAGGTGTTCATGAAATGTGTGGCAGTGATAGCGGCTCACTTGAGACTGCAATGATTCCAGGTCTTTCCATACTTAAACGACTGGCTCATTACCGCTCCAACCAGGCATCAACTCATTATGGCAAAACAAGAGGTCATCCAAACTTGCATAAGACTAGGAATAACCATAAAATCTGACAAGTTTCATTTATCCTTGAAGTTTGGGACTCTGTTCTGACTCTCGGAACTGGCTTAGCCATTTTGCACAAACCAAAAACTCTTGAGCCAAGTCCTTATCCTTATCCAGAATGTCCCTCTCTAGATTACCCCAGATCTTGTCGCTCTTCTCATATCAGTGTATTTTCATTATTTTCTTTTATTAATATTTGAAATGTTCTGAACCTTTTTTTTCTCCTACTGTTAACTTCATTTGTCTCACCTTTACTAACTTTTCTCATCACCTCTGTGTTCTTGACTACAGTCGGTAGTTTTTCCTGTTAAAGTTAGTCGCTTTCTTTATTGAGTGAGTGTACTGTCCTTTTTTTCCCATTTACCTTGTGGTATCTGTTCTACCATCGCTGGCAGCACAATCCCTTTTACCCCTACCTCTGGTAGTTCTGGCCTGCCATTGTTGGTAGCCCTTCTCTCTCTCTCTGCATGTATATCTAGTGCGAGTGCCTTCTGCCGTTGATTCCCTTTGTCAATCAACATGGCAGATGAATAAAGGTATAACTGGCTTTAAACAATGTTCTGGTTGTGGAAAAAAAAAATGCCCAATTCCGATGGGCATTCATCTTGCGTTTACTGCTTGGACCTGGTGCATTTACAACAAGAATGGGATATCTGTCGAGCATTTCGTCACTGGGCCCTTGTAGATGGGAAAAATAAGCTTATTTTAAAAGGTCGCCTCAAAACATCTTTTGATGAGGCTTTGTCTAGTCAGCCTAGGACTTCAAAATCAGATGTCTTCTCCTACATCTTCCTCTTCCCCTTCTTCCAAGACTGAACATGCTAAGCAGAGGAGTCTCTAAGTGCCGGCGTCCCCTTCAGCCCTGGCACATAAGAGATCTAAATCTTCGGCTCCCACACTTACTGCGGAACCAAAGTTGATTACCAAAAAATCTATGGAACCATCCTCTTTAATTCTGATTGTAGTAATAAGCTCTGCACCTTATGTTTCAGTGTTGTCCACCTCGGTGCTGACCATGTCACCTCTCCTTACTCAGTGCCAGTTATGGTGCAGACAGTATTTTTGGAACCGGTTCCTTCCATGGCGCCACCAGCACTGTTGGAACCACATTTCTTTTCGGCTCCCAGAACTAAGTATTCCCCTCAATAGATCCCTTTGTGGGACAACTTCCAAGCCCCTTTTTAGAGAGGCCAGAATCCCCCTTCAGCCTTTTTCTGTCCATTCCTCTAGGAGTCTGATGGAAGTGGACATTGTGAGGTTGATGGATCAGCTCCTCATGGAGAGGGGTCTTTCAACCTCTCCCCAGGCTTCACTCCCTTCTTGGAGATGGAACTTTTTTCACCAAGGACTCCACCAGATGTTTTCCTCTAACCACCACTAAGGCTTTAGAGACCACAACTCCGATCTCCCCGGTTCCAGCTGTTGTGGTGCTGACAGCTGTTATGCCTTCAGTCCCACTGTCTGCCCCAAGTTCCTCTGCTCCTTGGAAACCAATGGACTCCCAGGGTCTTAGCTCAACTGCCTCGTTCCTGGGCTCTTCATCTGCTTCGAACCTGATGGCAGTTTCTTCAGAGTGGGATGGGACCCACGGTTCTCAGGTTGTCCTTCCCAGATGTCCTTCATGGATGCATCTGCAGTCATAACAGCTGGGTTGTCCTGTCGTCAGGCAGCCCTTCAGTCGGCCGGATTCCAAAGTCCGGGTCCGGCTTCGGCTGATGTCGCACTTCACCCGACGTCATCTCTGTTGGTCTTCGGGTATAAAAGCATCAGCCGACGCCATTTTCCTCAGTCTTTCTTGCCGCGTGGCGCCCGAAGCAGAAGCTGTTCGCAAGTGCCGGTCGGTCGGATCCAGAGATTATTTCTACCGAATACTACTTTGAAGACTTCTAAAGCTAAGTACCCCGTTGGGGACTCTTTCTTGCCTCAGCCGATGTCAGAAAAAGTTAATAATTGTTTAACCTGTGGGAAACAAATACCTCATAAAGATTTCCACTCTTACTGTCTGCCTTGTTTAGGCCCAGCCCACGACGTAGCAGCCTGTTCGGCCTGTGCTTCCTTCAACCGACGAACGCTTAGGCGTCGGTCGGAGTTTGCAGAACAGTTTTTCGGTTCTGATTTTGCGTACATTATGTCGTCGGATCCTCCGACTACACTTTCTGCCAAAAAACGCAAAGATAAAGACCGACACTCGCGGTCCGCGGTTTCGGCCGAAACCATGCTTAAACAAACCGCGAGTGTCTCGGTTTCGGCCGAAACCGAGAAAACTGATCAAAGTACAGCTGAATCTATCTCTACAGCTGAGGCCCCTGCTATTACTCTTGAACCAACCTCAGAAGTTTTATCCTCTACGGCGGCTGCCAATGACTTATCAGACACCATTCCCTTGGATGTCTCTACCCCAGCACGTGGTGCTGCTAGGCCTCCAGCAGCCATGTCCATTAAGGCCTTCGCCAGGGCTAAAGCAGCCAAGACTTCTAAAAAAGTGCCTGTTAAACCCCCCTCTACCAGGCCCTCTTCTAGTAATCAAATGCTTACTTTGGCAGAAGATTTAATTTCATTAATTAGAGGATCTCAATCTCACCCAGACAGGGCCTCTCAGCCCCCAGAGAAGAGACCTAGGGCTGAGCCCCCTGAGCCAGTGTCCTCTGATGATTCAGCTGATGAATCAGACATAACTGACCAGCCAGAGGCCCCTTTCTCCAATTTTGAAGATTCTGATGCTGAAGAATCTATTCCAGCTGCTTCTCCTCCAGAAGAATTCTCCTTTGGGGAAACCTTACATGCCATGCGAGAGCATTTCCAATGGCAGCAACAAGATTTTTCAGATTCCAGAAAAAGACTTAGAACCTTTCTACGCCTTCCACAGCACAGGCCCTTAGCTATACCTCCTGTTCTCTCTGTGGTAGATGATGCTTTCAATGATGTCTGCTCTGCTCCAGATTCATTGCCCCCAGCCCCTGCCAAACCAGACAGATTTTACAGGGTGCCAGATACTCATCACCACCTTTACAAGGCCCCTCTTGCAGACCCCGAATCTATATCCCAGGGTCCCAAGGCAGTAGCCGCGACCATAGCTAAAAACCCTATTCCTTCTGAAAGGGAAGCAAGGTCATTAGACAGATGGGGTAAAAAGGTTTACACTTCAGCTACTCTCTCAGCTAGAGCTTTAAACTGTCAATTTCATATGATACAGTACCAAGAGTTTATGCTTGATCAGTTAACTAAAAAGCTAACCACTGATGAATCTCTTGACAAGAAATATGTATTAGAGATGGTAAATAACATACAACAGGTTAGTAACCATTCCTTAAAATGTGGCTATGATGCACTGGAGGCTTCATTTAGATCAGCCATGACTGGCACAGTGATAAGAAGACATGCATGGCTAAAGGAGCAACCTCTACCGGATCATGTTAAAGCTAAGTTGCTAGATGCTCCTATGGATAAGACAAGTTTGTTTGGTACACCTGCACAGCAGGTTATAAAGAAAATGGAAGAAAAGCAAAATTAGTTCAAACGGTTAAAGATTTCCTGCAGGTTCAACCCCAAGGTTTAGCAGGAACTGGCCTGCCAAAATTGGTCCTTTCCTGACTCCACAAGATTTCAAAGGGGCAGGAATAGACGTTCCAGAGGCAGAAACCAATCTAGAGGTGGTGCCTACAGAGGACGACAGTGGCAAGGTAACAACAGAGGCTCAGACACAACCACTGCCACTACAACAGCACAGCCACAGTGACTTAATCCTAAATCCGCCTACCAGGGAACAAATAGCAGCTCCTCTAGGCGGAAAGTTAACCTTATTTTCAAAGAACTGGCACCACATAACAAAAGACAAGTGGATTTTAGAAACCATAGATCAAGGTTACCGATTCCACTTCCACACTTTACCAGTCAAAAGAGGAATGCCAAATCTACCTCCAAACCAAAAAGCAGAAGCTCTACAACAGATAATGGAGTTAGCAAACATGAGAGCTGTGGAAAAAGTACCAACAGCAGAGCAAGGAAAGGGGTTCTACTCCAGACTATTCCTAGTTCCAAGAAAGGAAAAAAGTTGGAGACCAATTCTCGACCTGTCCACCTTAAATACATACATCATTGTACCAAAATTCAAAATGCTGACCCTACAGCAACTTCTTCCCATGCTGGGCAAGGAGTGTTGGCTGGTAACTCTAGATCTCAAGGAGGCATACCTGCACGTCCCTATTCGACCAATCTGCAGAAGATACCTCAGATTTCTTGCAGGATCAGAGCACTATCAATTCTCAGCATTGCCTTTTGGCTTATCTACTGCCCAGAGTATTCACAAAATGCCTGGCATCAGTAATCGCCCATTGCAGACTACAGGGAATTCAAATTTACCCATACCTGGACGACTGCCTGCTACAAGGGGACAACAAAAGCAAGTTGACAACAGATTTACAAAGGGTCATTTACTTGCTACAAGCACTGGGATACACAGTCAATTTACAAAAGTCAAGGCTGATACCATCCCAAACAAGGACTTTCTTGGGAGCGGAATTGGACACAGTAAGACAAATGGCATTCCTAACTACAGAAAAACAAAAAGAACTCCCTCTTTACTTCTTGGCACTAACAAGACTGAACAAGTTAACAGCAAGAAAGGTACTGCAGGCCTTGGGCTTCATGGCATCATGCATAATTTTGGTCCCATTTGCCAGACTTCATATGAGAAAACTACAGTGGTACCTAAGGAATTTATGGTCCCAGCACAGGCACAGCCTAGAAACAGAAATCCCACTAATTCCATGCATAAAACAGGAGTTCCTATGGTGGGCTCAGGCATGCCAGTCAAACCCAGGCCTTCCTTTTCGCAGAGGTCAAGCAAGCCAGAACATCACAACAGACGCTTCAGACCTAGGATGGGGGGCCCACATGATGGACAAACGCGTGCAAGGATTGTGGACTCAGGATCAACTTCACCTGCACATCAACCTAAAAGAAATGCTGGCAGTAAAACTGGCAATCCAAAAGTTCAGACCATTTCTCAAAGAGGGCCAGTTGATGATAAGGACAGACAACACCACAGTCATGTGGTACATCAACAAACAGGGAGGCACTCATTCGTACCCCCTATGCAGACTGACTTTGGAACTGTGGACCCTGGCACTCAGCTACAACATCCAGCTACAGGCAATATTTGTACCAGGAAAAGAAAATACTCTAGCAGACATATTAAGCAGAACCACATCAGATGCCCACGAATGGCACCTGCACCCGGACATCTTCAAGACCATCACAAAGAAATGGGGAATGACTCAGATAGATCTATTCGCATCACCCCACAATCACCAGCTCCAAAAAATTTTGCACAAGGACATCCCACCCATTAGCATGGAAAGTGGATTCTCTCCTTCAGCTGGAAAGGCCTAACAGCATATGCATTCCCACCTTTTCCCTTGATACACAAAGTATTATTAAAAATCAAGGAGGAACAGCCAAGGATAATCCTGATAGCTCCAAACTGGCCAAGACAACACTGGTACCCACTCCTGAGGAGCATGTCTCAGAACAATATGTGGCCAATACCACTGATGCCTTTGATGCTAACTCAGAACAACTACAGCACCATACATCCAAACCTGAAAACGTTACAACTGACTGCATGGAACATCACATAGCAACAGCTAATCAAGAACTTTCCCAAAGAGTTAAAGACATTATTCTTGAAGCACGCAGACCTTCAACAAGAAGGAACTACGCTGGAAAATGGAAAAGGTTTGTCACTTGGAGTTCTGAAAGAGGAAAAGATGTGTCAAACATAGATATGCCTAATATTCTGGAGTACCTGGCCGAACTTCTCTACTCAGGCCTGTCCTACTCCTCCATCAAGATACATGCATCAGCTATTTCAGCAGAATACAGCTTTGATCCACCTGTTTTTTCACACCCTTTGCTCAGACAGTTCCTCAGAGGAATCAAGAATGTAAAACCTCCAAGGAAACCACCATTGCCAACTTGGGACTTAAACTTCGTACTAGAAAAGTTGACACTATCACCCTTTGAACCAGCAGCAGCAGCAGACCTACAATACCTGTCTTGGAAAACTGCTTTCCTACTGGCAATTACCTCAGCAAGGAGGGTTTCAGAACTACAGGCCTTAATGGCAGTGCAACCCTTCCTGATCTTCCACCAAGATAGAGTGTCCATGAGGACTAATCCAACCTTTATGCCTAAGGTGGTATCCAGGGTGTCCTTAAACCAGGCAATCCACCTTCCTACCTTCTTTCCCAACCCACAAAACAGAGGGGAAAGAATATTGCATACCTTGGATGTACATAGACAGCTACGCTACTACTTGGACAGAACCAAAAGCAACAGAAAGACTGACCAACTTTTTGTAGCCTATGCAACAGGAAGGGAAGGAAGAGCTATTGCCAAACAGACAATCTCCAAATGGATAGGAAATTGCATTCGATTCTGTTACTCCTTCCATGGAAAACCAATTCCACAGAACATAAGACCTCATTCTACAAGGGCAACAGCCACTACCACAGCCTTCTTACGAGGAGTGGCAACCAAAGACATTATTGAGGCGGCTACTTGGACCTCCGTGCATACATTTGCCAAGCATTATAATTTGCCTCTATATTCCAGATCCCGAGCAGGGTTTGCCACTGCTGTACTGCAAGGGATCTTAAACACACCATAATCTTCTTTATCCTCCTCCCTAGTTGGCTATGGTATTCTACCCAGCTGTTATGACTGCAGATGCATCCATGAAGGACATAGTACAGTTTTGTACCTACCATAAATGTAGATGTCCGAACTGGATAGCATCTGCAGTCAGGATTACCCTCCCTCCTTCCCCTCTGTGGTACTCCTAGGGTGTTTACCCCCCCCTAATAGCTAACTGGTGGGGGGGAGTCTTTTATGGTGTATTTGTTTGTATATATGTACATACATGCTTATTTTTGTGGTTACCTATACCTTTTTTTTGGAAACATTGGCATTCTATCCAAAAATTTTAGCCTTCCAAGAGGGCTTCTGGCATCTGGGGCAAGAAACACTGAGGAAAATGGCGTCGGCTGATGCTATTATACCCGAAGACCAACAGAGATGACGTCTGGTGAAGTGCGACATCAGCCGAAGCCGGACCCGGACTTTGGAATCCGGCCGACTGAAGGGCTGCCTGACGACAGGACAACCCAGCTGTTATGACTGCAGATGCTATCCAGTTCGGACATCTACATTTATGGTAGGTACAAAACTGTACTTTCTGGGGGCGCATCCCTTTTCTGGGGGGCCTGCCTGGAGTTGAAATGGCAAATTAGACTGGATGCTGGTAATGTCCCTGGCCTAAATGAATTCACTTCTAGAAGTAGTATTTTGAAATTAAAGAATTTGAAGAGATAATGTTATGCAAGTTTTATTATTTACTTTTCTTTTTTATATTTATTATGTATAATAAAAATACAAGACATTGGTATTTATTGAGTAATTAATTTATTACTGCTTTTGGGTGTGTAGGCATTGTTCTTAATTTTTATATTTTATTTTTCTGCAATACATTATGGCCATTATTAAAGATATTATAATTGTGGTAGGTTATTTTATAGGAGTATAGTGGAAGTAAGTGTAGTTTTTTGTAAAATTGATTTATAGTGCATTTGTTAAATCAATTTAGAACTTGTAATAACTCTTATGTCACTGCATTGCCTAGGATTTTAAGCAGTATGCTTAATTGATTAATGATATGAATTTGCCCGCATTTTTTGGTCTGAGTATTTTTGTAAATTTGTTTGTGTTACTACTTCTGAAGAAGTCTGCCTTTCAGAGCAGACGAAAAGCGCTTCATGTTTTATTAAAGTTTGAATGGACTTTTCTGAGCCTGGGACTTGTTTTTGAAGTTTTCCTTGTTTTTTGTGCTTTTGTGGAGTTCCCAGTTTTCTGTAGGGCCTGCCTTTTGGGTCATGGCATTGGCCTCTGCAGGTTCTCTGCCAGTTTCTTCCCCATCAGAGCATATTCCCGGGGTTCCACCAACCTCTGCTCCCAGACAGAGTGCATCAAAGCTGCAGCATGCCCCTGTACAGGGCCTTACCTTTTACGAGCCCTCCACAGAACTTCCCACTGAGAAGGTGCCCCAGAAGAGGTTGTGTAAGAGGAAACGCCTTGATTCCTCGGAGCAATCTGTTAAGGAGGACACTTGATGGGGAGGGTTCCCCCAGTCACCCCCAGAAGATGTCTCCTTTGGAGACATTGTTGAAATATTACAGCAGAGGGGTGGCTGGAAGCCCCAAGATCCATCCTTAGAGGACTCTATGTGCCTGCAAGCTTTCTGTGCTTGCCAGTTTACCTCTTTGGTGACCCCACCTGTTGACTATCTTAAGTTGATTGCACAGCAGCCATGGAAGGCCCTTAATTCTGTAAATCCAATTCCCAGGAGACAGAAAAAATCCTTTCAGCTCCAGAAGACCATCAGCATTGGGCCGAAGGTTTAGTAGTAGATGCCATGGTGGTTGCGGCCGCCACCAAGAAGGAACTAGCAGAAGAGAGTTCCACTGTTCATCCCTGTGAAAGTTCAGGGAGATGGACAGGTTTGGGAAGTGGGTCTACGCTTCTTTGACTTTTGCCTTAAGGTCTTTGAATTTGACGGCACACTTCACTAGACTTCAGAGAGATCTGATCAATGAGCTCTGATACCCTTGCAGGAGCTGTGTCTGATGAGTTACAGGATAAAGTAGCTTCCCAGCTTGCCATCCTGGAGCCTATTTGTAATTTGTCCATGAGGCTTATTGCACATGCAGCCAAAGGGACGACTAGGGCAGTGGGTTCTGGCATAGCCATAAGAAGACTTGCCTGGATGCACTTGTGTGAATTTGCAGGGCCATTTAAGTTTTCATTCGTCAACTCCACATTTGACAGATCTTCCCTTTTTGGTCCCAAAGTTAAAGATCACTTGACCAGGTGTGAAAAGGATGGAAAACCCTATCTGACGTGGGCGTACACTTCTCCACTTCACATCGCTGCTATTCCAGGAATCAGAAGCAGAAAAATGTGAAGAAAACTTAAGGGCCTTTTCAGACATCACACGTGGTACTGACTCCCCTTGGGGGGTAGCCATAATGGAAAACGCTAATCTCGCAGCAGAGGTGGCCCACAAAATCAGGGTCCCGGAGACTTTCTCAGGGAATCCTTACCAGCACTCCTGAAATGAAGCTAATTACTTGCCTCTAGAAGCAGTCGTGGGAAGACTATCCTTGCACCCACTAGCCTGGCAAAAAAGAACAAGAAAAGATACTTGGGTGTTAAAGATCATAGCTTGAGAATATTACATTTCCTTTGTTCTCACTCCAAAAACAAGAAAAAGAAGAATCCCCAATGTTCCACCCAATCAGCGGGATCAGGCAGCTCTGGAAATTCAGAAGCTGCTAGAAAAGTTATTCAAGAAATCCCACCAGACCAGATAGGATGTGGATTTTACGTGAGATTCTTTTTGGTGCCAAAAGTGACAGAGGACCGGAGACCAGTTTTGGATCTCAGCATTCTGAACAGCCTTGTTCAGCAGACGAAATTCTGGATGATCACAGTTCAATCTGTTCTCCCCTTCTTAGGAAAAGACTAGTGGATGTGCTCTGTAGACCTCCAGGACATGTATTATCACACAAAAATGGACAAGCACTCCGGGAGGTTCCTCAACTTCTGTCTGGGAAGCTAGTCATTATCAGTTCAGAGTTCTGCACTTAGGTCTCACTGTAGCCTGCCGGGTGTTTGCCAAGTGTATGGCAACAGCAGCAGTTCACCTGAGACTGCACAGATTCAGTGTTTCCATATTTGGACAACTGGTTCCTTACCACTCCCACCAGGCATCTACTCGAACAGACGAGATTTCACCCTACAGATTTCTTCTAGTCTAGGTATAACAATAAATCTTGCCAAGTCTCAACTAAAGGCTAACTCAACAAATTGAATTTTGTAGGAGCCTACCTGAATACAACCTCTTGCATAGCCATCCTTCCTCTTCAGACTGCAGAAGATAAGATCCCAGGTGGACATTATTCTCTCTAGTGACAATGTTCCTGCTCTATTAGTTCTACAGGCTCTAGAACCCATGGTGTGGCCATCACATTAGTTCCACTAGTAAGGTTTCACATGAGAATTTTGCAGTGGCTTCTTGCCTCCCAGTGGTCCAACCTCACTCATCCCCTGACTCATCTCATCTGAATGGTGGATGGAATCCAAGGAAATTCTTTTGTACCGACCATTTGTTTCATCCCAACCCAAGGCCATAGTGACCATGGATGCCTCCCAGATGTGGTGGGGGGCGTTATCGAGGAAGAAACGTCCAAGGCTCTTGGTCCCTGATAGAGGCCAATATGCATATCTGTTCTGGAACTGAAGGCAGTGCTGTTAGTGTTGCAAGCCTTTCAAACTGCCCTCCCTTTAGCAACTATTGCAATTCAATCAGATAACATGTCAGTAGTTTGGTACATCAACAAACAAGGATGAACCAAATCATACCGCCTGTGTCGAGAAGCTCTCTGGGTGTGGCAATAGGCGATCTCTTCAAACTGCTTTTTGGTAGCAATGCACATCTCGACAAGCTTGAAAGCGAGAACAGATTGAACAGATGCATTCTCCTACCTCGTGAGTGGTCTCTCAATCCCAGAGTGGCGAAGGAGATTTTCCGTCAGTGAGGCCAGCTGTGCTGCAACTTATTTGCATTACCCCTAAACAAGTGCAGCAGTTATTTTGTTCCAACTCCCCCTCAGGAGGAGTCCCGGAGATGCGCTTCCTTCATGATCGTCTCTTAGGACTACTCTATGCCTTTTCCCCCCGTTCCACTAATACCTCTCTTGAAAAAAGCCATAATGTTGAAGAGCAAGGTGATTCTCATTGCCCCATTCTGGCCTCGCCAAGTTTGGTTCCCCTTTCTTTGGCCTTACCTATTTCAACATCCATGGACTCTGTAACTGGATCCAGGTCTCTTGTCCCATCCACGGACTAGTTCGCCCCAACCTGAAAAACGTCAAGCTTACAGCTTGGTTGCTCCAGTTCCATTGATTGCCAGATGATGCAACTTTTCTCCATTTTGAAAAATGTTGTTGGCTTCCAATAAGCCTTCCACTAGGAAGCTCTACCTCAGTAAATGGAAAGGATTTTGTATATGAGCATGCAGTAATGGATATAATTTTTTAGCACGATTTGAAAAGGTTTTACAATTTTTGACTATGCTGTTCGAACAGGGAGCTGGTTCTACCATCAAAGTTCAGCTTGCAGATGTTTGTAACTTAGACTATTTTGAAGAACATTTGTTACTCTCACATAGGGTATGTAAGGTTTTTCTGAAAGGAACCTTAAGATTAAAGGCTCCTTACAAGGTACTCGTTCATCCCTTGGGGATCTCACTATGGTTTTGCAGTCCTTTGTCCATTCCCCCTTTGAGCTGGCAGTTACTTGTGATTTGAAATTTCTTTCATGGAATACCATTTTCTTGGTAGTCATTACATCTGCTAGGAGTTCAGTGATTCATGCGTTATCCTCAAAACCTCCAATTTTGATTTCTTGTAAGGACAGGGTATCACTTAAGAATTAATCCATCCTTCCAAAAGTAGAATCCCAAAACTAACATTCATCAATCCATTCATCAATCAGTTGTCTTCCCTAATTTTTCTAACAAGGGAGAAAATTCTTTACACTTACAGACAATTGGGGATGTTCGTGTTTCACTGTTGCAGTCGTTACACTTGGGTTATCCTGCTGGCAGGCAGACCCGCATTCGGCCCGAGTGCCAAAGTCTTGGTCCGGCATCTGTTGCTGTCACCTCTTCCCTGACGTCAGTGCACCAGGGGTATAAAAGATGCAACCAACGCCATTTTCTTCAGTCTTTCTTGCCGCGCGGTGCCCGAAGCAAAAGCAGTTCGCATTTTATCTCAACAGAATTAAACTGAACTAAAGATTCTGCAGTCATCACATTTGTGTTATCTGCTTGCAGTAGCCCTCAGTTGGCCTGATTATCAAAGTCTTGGGTCCTGCATCAGTTGCTGTCTCCTCTTCCGTGAAGTCAGGTAGTCAGGGGTATAACACATGCAGTCTTTCTTGCAAACTGCTTCCGCTTCGAGCACCACACAGCAAGTGCCGGTCGTCCGACTCCTGAAATTTTCATTTTCGAGTTTCAGAACCGACATCTTCAACTAAAGCGAAGTACGCCATTGGGGAAACTTTTTCTTGCCCTAAACCGATGTCAGAAAAATTCAATAATTGTATTTCTTGTGGAAAGCAAGTACCTCATAGATTTTCATTCATACTGTATTTCTTGCCCTAGGCCCTGACCTCGACGTACCTCGCTGTCGGTTTTGTGCCTTATATAAACCACGAATTATTCGTTGTCAATGCATTTTCGCTTCTAAATATTTTGGTGTTCTGTTCAGTTATCCAGATATGTCTTCGGTAAGCCACCAGACTACCGACATTCCGAAAAAACACAAAGATAAAGACAGACAGGCCGCCTAGGTCCAAAGCTGCCAACGACGCTTCTCCTAAGCTAGTCGCCAGTTTAGCGGTACTCAGGTGCTTTCGCAGCCCCTGATACCTGCTACTTCAGATTCACAGGCCTCTACTGAGACCCATTCGTAGTCCGTTATGCCACAAGATTCTTCAACTTTAGAACCTGCGGATGTCTCTACCTTGGATGGGTCTGGAGCCGCTGTGCATGCACTGGCTTCTGAGGGTGTATTCAGGCCTACTGACTTGCATATTAAACACACCCTCTTCTTCTAGGCCTAAAACTCGAACCATGCCTAGGAAGCGCCTAGACTGCATGGTCAGGCCTCTATGCCTAAAAACAAATGATAAGAATGACTGAAGACCTTGTTACTTTAATCAGGGGAAGTCAACCTTCCCCCTCTAAGAGACCCAAGACTGAATTTGCTTATGATACTTCTGAGCAGGATTCTGAAATTTCTGTCTCCTCTGATGACTAGGATTTACCCTTGTCTACCTATGAGGATTCTGATGCAGAGGACTGTATTCCCCCTGCTTCTCACCCCCCCCCCCCGAGGATTTTTCTTTTGGTGAAACCTTTCATACTCTTGGGGAGCATTTTCACTGGGAAAGCCAGGATTGCTCTGATTCTAAAAAGAGGCTTAGAGATTTTTTACTCCTGCCCCAACACAGGCCTTTAGCTATCCCTCCTGTGCTGGACATTGACTGTGCCTTTTGGGAATCTAGCTTGGCCCCTGACTCTCTACCTCCTGCTCCCAGAAAACCTGATGGATATTACAGGGTTCCTGATTCTCACAAGTTCCTT
>NC_056743.1:1961777450-1961804194 GCF_019279795.1 Protopterus annectens | reverse complement strand
ACAGTCTAAAATGGTGGATCCATTTGGATCAGGTATTACTGGGTCGTCCATTTGTCCCGTCAGCCCAAGGCCATAGTGACTACAGATGCTTCTCAGCTAGGGTGGAGGGGGCACATTACCTTGGAAAGACAGTCCAAGGCATATAGTCCCCTGAAGAGGCCAATTTTTATGTCAGCGTTCTGGAGATGAGAGCAGTGCTTTTAATGTTGCAGGCCTTTCAGAATACTCTCCCATCAGGAACAATTGCAATTCAAACGGACAGTCTGTCAGTGGCTTCGTACATCGACAAACAAGGAGGAACCAGATCATACCCATTATGGCAAGAACCACTAAGGGTGTGGCAATAGGCATTATCTTTCATCCACTTTCTCTTGGCAACAGATATTCTGGGGAAGTGCAGCATACTAACAACAAGCTGAGCAGGTGCATACTGTTACCTCCTGAATGGTCCCTCAATTAGGAAGTGGAGGAACAAATTTTCCACAAATGGGGCTGGCCATGCTGAAACCTCTTTGCATGCCCCCTTGATACTTTGCCCTGATTCCCCCCTTGGGGGGGGGTCATCAAGGGATGCTGTACTCCACGATTGGCCACCTGGATTCCTCTACCCCCCCCCCCCCCGATTCCTCTAATCCTGAAATTCCTTCAGAGAGCTGCCAGGTTGAGTTATCCTCAGTGCTCCCTTTTGGCCTCAACAGATTTTGGTTTCCCTTCCTGTGGCTTTACTTAGTTCACCATCCTTGGATTTTGGACTCAGTTCCAGACCTCTTGTCTCATCTGATGGGCATAACACACTCAGACCTTCCAAACCTCAAGCTGACAGCTTGGTTTCTCCAATTCCAATAATTGCCAGATAATCATTGCTCTCTTCCCCTTTGTATCACATTTTATCATCCCTTAAGCAGTCCACTAGAAAACTACAGGTTAGTAAGTGGAAAAGCTTTGTGCATTGGTGTACCCAAAAGCATGTAGATCCTTTTTCAGCCCAAATAAGTCATGTGCTCGACTTCTTGGCACAACACTTTAACCAGAGGACTAGTTTTTTAACAGTGAGTTCAGTTAGCATCAGTTTGTAACTTACAGAATGGATTTGATGGCCGCTCACTAGCCTGTCATAAAACTATGTAAAACCTTTTTGTGCGGCACATTTCTTAAACCTCCCTATAAAGATTCCGTGCATCTTTGGGCTCAGTCTGGTACTGCAGTCATTGACTCTGCCATTCTTTGAATCTGCCCATGATTGTGACCTGTTGCCATCACCTTCGCCAGAGGAATTTTGGAAATTTAGGCTTTCTTGGCGAAACCTGCATATCTCATTTTTCATAAGGGCAGAGTATCTTTACGAAACAATGCATCCTTTTGCTCAAGGTGGCATCACAAGTTAACATCAATGTATTAATCTTCCAGTATTCTTTCCGAATTATTCCAACAAAGGAGAATATTTACTACACTTGCTAGATGTTCATAGAAAATTGTTTTTATCTTCATTGGACAAAATATATCGAAACTGATCCACCGTTTCATTTGCTAGATTAAAGTTAGGCATGTCTCTTTCTAAAGTCACTTTGGCTAAATTGGCTCTCTGACTGTATCTCCTTTATTTATAAAAAGACAGGAATTGTCTTTCCTTACAAGGTATGGGTTTATTCTACCAGAGCTGTCTTCCACTCGTGGACTTTCGTAGAAGATATTTGCTCAGCACAACTTGGGCTTCCCCTCGTGCCTTTATCTTGCATTATAAGCTGGATCTGGTGTTCAGGGGTAGAGCATCTTTTGGCTCAGTGGTACTCAGAAATATCCTTCCTTGAATCCACCCAGGGTTCTAAGTAGCTGTGGACTCTGTCCCATCACTTGAGAACGGAATGAAAATTGACAACATCAGATAAAAATTTTACTCGCCATAAACTTCCATCTCTGTTGATTTTTCATTCCTCCTCCACTCCCCTCTTACCAACTCCCAACCTTTTTAGGTTTCTTCTAGCAGAGTGTGAGGATACCATTACCAACTCCAGAAATGGCATTGCCCTTCCTCTTAAACTATCTTTTCTCTTTACCCAAATTGAACAAGTATATGTATAAATTGTAAGAGTACATCTTTCTTAGTGCTTGCAAACAAGATCTGAGGTAATGGGGAGGATGCATTATGGGTGAGAGAAGCTCGAGAGTTTGATTGCCATGAGCTTTTACAAGCTGCAGAGTCTAATCTGATGTCTCTGATCCAAAACCATCAGTCAAGAGTCGAGGAGGAATGAAAATAGACAACATAGATGGAACGTTACGGTGAGTACATAACTTTTACTTACATTTTTTGTAACAGTCTGAGGGTAGAATTTTCCTGGTTTGCACTTCTAGTATTTACTAGTATGAACAGACAAGATGAGAGTCTGGGAGGAGCTTGCAAAGTCAGATCTACAGAAGAGTTGGGCCACTCAAGAACTGCCGAGTTTAACAGCAGGAGTAAGGGGTGGGTTGGACACTTGGTCTCAACCATACCTTTCAAATGTCTCTTATTTTTGGCTCATAATTTAGCTCTCTCTTTCCTAATTACACCTCATACTGGCAGTTTTTGGAGAGAAAAATGTGCGGCATTTAATGATGGTAATTAGTTCTTTTCCTTCATAAAATGCACGTTAATTCACATTAACTTTTAATTTCTCGAGTTAGTAGTACTGATATTAGTGTCCCTGAATATTTCTGGATTGTCTGAGTTTGGAGGTAAGAGGTTAAGAGCTATGCTCACAACAGTAGCAGTTCCATGTCAGTGGCAGATTCTAAAGATTAAAATCTTTTCTTGTTCTGCTTACTTTAAATAATAAATGCTGCCTCTCAGCACCAGCCAGAAGTCATGTGGACTTGATCTCTTTGTAGTCAAAGCAAAGAAAATAAATGTATTCATCAAAGCAAAGAACAGAAATAAATGTGTTATTCATAAAGTAGCAAAAAGTATTCTAAAAAGTAAGCCAACATAGGAATGGAAAAAGAGCTTATGTCAGTAGGGATGTCTGCAAGTAAGAATATAGAAATTAGGTAAGAGGGGGTTGTAATTTACTGGAGAAAACTATCAAAGGACCTCAGATTTTTGGAGCAAATAACTAGAGGGAAAGGTAACAGATTGGGATGAGGCCAAGCAAAAGTCTGAATTGTTGGTTTGGAACTACTGCCTTCCCTACCAGGGATTGATGTCAGAGTATAGGCAAAAAAATGGGTTAGGAAAGTGCCGAGTGAAAAAAACAGTTGTGGTCATACCTCTCGTAACTGTCCAGATTTTTGCATCTTATTTTTAGTCTGTTGCTCATAAAATTGTGATTTTCTGGCTAATCATTAGCAAATTGTTTAGGACTGAAGCCAGAAAGTGATGAAAGACATCTGAATTTCAGACTTCATACCTTTCAATTCATGCTAATACAAAACCTGTTCTAAGAACAATGTTTAAAAATTATTCCTATTTTTGAGCCTTTGTCCCCCATTGTTTATGGCTTTGTCCAAATTTCTTGTTCTAAGAATTTGAAAGGTAACAAACACAGCAAAAGAAAGGATAGTTAGTATTGAATATAAAATATTGCATGATAGGTATAAGAATCAAATAAGGTTGGAAGAGCTTGAGGAGGTGCATTGGAAAAGTAATTTGCAAAGAAACAATGGGAGGATATAGCTCCCAAGTATGCAGTAAAGACGAGAAGGTTTAGGAATTTTGCAATGTTTACATGGGTATTTTTATACCCCAAGCAAATTGGAGAATTTTTCCTCAGATAGCAAATGGCAGATATGTGATGGGAATGAGAGTGGTAATTAGTACTTGTTTTTAGGAGTCTGAGTTATCAGATTTAAAAAATTCCCTACAGAGTACTGTGAGAAATATTAGGGGAGTAAATGGAAATGATTCTTTTGACCTGAGGCACAGTATCTGGATTGCCTGTACATACTAAGAGCTTACTACATTTAATGCTATTGACTGTCAAAAAAAAAGAAAACAAAACAATTACTAGAAAATGGAAATCAAAATCTAAACCAACAGTAATTGAAGTACTGAATATTATAAAGGAGATCAACGAACTGCATGTGGGATCTTTAGAAACAGGAAGGAACAAATTGCATAGGAATAAATTTGTGGTAAAGATGCATCTAGAGTAATGTTCAGGATTCTTTACCCAAGTTTATTTATCGTACCTTAATACTGGTTGGGCGCACAACTTTTTCACCTTCGGCATTTTTCTGTCATGTACTACCCCCGGCACACTCTGACATTTGGCTGTAGCTCCTCTAATTCTAGCTTTGACCTCCTCATTCAGACTTCCCTTCTCAACCAACCTTGCCACTGTTTTTCCTTCGGTCTCAATGTTCAGCTTCTGTTTCCCCATTTGATGTCACTGCAACTGTCTTATCTGTACTTTTTCATCCCTTGTGTCTTCAGTTTTGTATTCCACTCCCCTACCCTTTTCTGAATTTCTTGCTCATAGTCTACTTTGCTGTATGCAGACTATTTATTTATTTTACATTTGTTGACTGGGATAATCCGACTGGATATATGTCCATTTTCAGCAGAGGCCCGGGGAGAAAAGCTCCATTAGACCCAATTACAAAGATTACACAACAATTAGATACATAGAAAATATAAGACAAGGAGTTGTGTGTGTGTGTGTGTGTGTGTGTGTGTGTGTGTGTGTGTGTGTGTGTGTGTGTGTGTGTGTGTGTGTGTGTGTGTGTGTGTATGTATGTATGTGTATATCTATCTATATATATATATATGTGTGTGTGTGTATATATGTGTGTGTATATATATATATATTTATATATATATATGTGTGTGTATATATATATATATATATATGCACACACACATATATATATATATTATACATATATATATATATATTATATATATATAATATACATATATATATATATATATATATTTATATATATATTTATATATATATATATATATATATATATATATATATTATATATATATATATATATATATATATATATATATATATATATATATATATATATATATATATATATATATTATATATATATATATATAGCTGTATATATATATATATATATATATATATATATATATAATATATATATTATAAATAGTCAGATTGGAACAAAACATAGTTGAGTACTGACTATTTAGGTAGGATTTAATTTTGGAACAAAACATAGTTGAGTACCGAATGCTTAAGATATTATTTAGGTAGGATTTAATTTTGTAATGTAATCAGGGTTGATATAGGGACAAAGCCAGTTCACTTTGAAATACTGTTTGATGCTTTTTTTGAAGAGGCTTGGGTAGGATTGAAGGGTTATATAGTTTGGCAGTGAATTCCAGGTTTTGCCAACAAAGTTGGCAAACAGGGATTCACCAGCAGAGTTATTAGCTTTGTAGGTTTGGGCCAGTAGTTTGTTGGATGATCGTAGTGACTTCAAGTTCTTGTATGGCTTTATAATATTTATAAGTGAGGGGGTATCTTTAGGTTGGTATATAAGTTTGTGTGCTATTAAGAGTTGATTGACTTGAATTAAGCTGGGCAGTTCTAGCTACTCTAGTTTAAAGTTCTGGCAGTGATGGGTTCTGTAGGTTGAGCCAGTGGCAAGTCTGGCAATATGGTTGTAGCTGTGGGAGAGCTCACTCAGTTCAGATTTATTAAGGTTGGAGAGTACAGGAGAGGCATATAGGAGTAGGTGTGACCGGGCAATTGCAGATGTTCTTCATCTCACATTGCTGCAGTCCTTACACTTGGGTAGTCCGCTGTCCTCCGTCGGCCCGAATACCAAAGTATAAGGCTGACGTCGGTCAAGGCGCATTAGTCTGACGTCAGGACGTCAGGGTACAAATGCGCATGACCGACGTCATATCCTCAGTCTTTTTTGCCGCATGGTCCGATGCAGAAGCAGCGTTGCAAGTGCAGGTTGGCGTTCTGAAATTTTCCGAAGTCGGAGTTTCAGACCGAATCAAAGTTGGCTAAGTACCCGCTAGAATATTTTGGTTTTTTCTTGCCTCAGTATTTTACCGGATGTCAGAAAAAGTGAATAACTGTATTTCTTGTGGGAAACGGATACCTCATAGGGATTATCATACCTTGTGTATACCTTGTTTAGGGCCTGAGCACGACGTTGTTGGGTGTCGCTCTTGTGCTAGATTTAACAAACGCACTATAAAGAGAAGATTAGATTGTGCCAGGTTAGTCTTCGGGAAGCGGTGCAACTATAAAATGCCGTCGGATGCTCCGACGCCCGCTTCGTCGAAAAAGCGCAAGGACAAAGCAGCTAAGCCTAGGTTAGAAGAACCATCCGTCCCGGACGCCGGTTCTTTAGAGGGCTCGGTGGAGCCGGAGGTTCAGCCAGAAGTTTCTTTGGAGTCCCAGGGAGAGACTTTATTATTACAAGATGTGTCCTCTCAGGAGGTAGGCCAGGCTGAAGGGGCTTCTCGGGTAGCTGTTCTCCCCTCCCTGCCTAAGGTGGTTAGGCCCTCCCCTTCTGTTTCCAAGGCTTCTCCTAGAGGCAGGCCAGGTTTAGCTTCAGCTGGTGTCACACCTAGTACTTCAGGGTCTGTGCCCAAGAAGCATATGCTTAAAATGGCAGAAGATTTGATTACTCTGATTAGAGGTTCTATGCCCCCTCCTGATAAGAGGCCTAGGGTGGAACCTGAGCTTGGGAGTTTTGAGCAGGGTTCGGATGCTTCCGAGTCTTCGGCTGAAGACTTGCAGGAGTATTCTCCTTATTCTGATTCTGATGTGGATGATTCTACTCCTTCTGCTTCTCCTCCTGAGGATTTTTCGTTTTCAGAGACTCTTCATTCCATGAGGGAGCATTTTAAATGGGAAGGTCAGGACTTCTCTGATTCCAGGAAAAGGCTTAGGGAATTTTTGTTTCTACCCCAGCATAGGCCTTTAGCTATACCTCCTGTTCTGGATGTGGTGGAAGATGTTTTTGCAGAGGCTTCTCTTAATCCTGATTCTTTGCCTCCTGCTCCTGTTAAACCGGATAGGTATTATAGGGTGCCTGAAGCTCATAAGTATCTTTTTAAGAGTCCTAGGGCAGACCCAGAAACTGTTTCTCAGGGGCCTAAAGGTGTTAAGGCTTCTGTTAAAAATCCGGTTCCTCCAGATAAAGAGGCAAGGGCTTTGGATAGATGGGGAAAGAAAGTTTATACTTCTTCCACTTTAGCCATGAGGGCTTTGAATTGCCAGTTTCACATGTTGAAATACCAAAACTATCTCCTTTCACAATTAATGTCTAAGGTAGATGCTCTGGCGGAAGGTATTGAATGTAAAGAGTTACAAGATTTAGTACATGTTTCTGAACAGGTGGGTAAGCATTCCTTGCAATGTGGTTTTGATGCTGTACAGGCCTCTTCTAGGGTGGCTGCCACTGGTTCTGTTCTTCACAGGCACGCCTGGCGGAGGGATCAGAATTTAGCTGAGCATGTTAAGACAAGGATTTTAGATGCTCCTTTACAATCTGATGTGTTGTTTGGTTCTCCTGTTGAAGCAGTTTTAAAGAAAATGGAAGAAAAGGCTAAGTCTATGCAGACTGTTAAAGATTTTTTGCAGGTTCAGCCTCCAAAGTTTAGTAGAAATTGGCCTACCAAGGGGTGGACATATCCTTCTCATGATTCCCAGTCTAGGGGTAGGTCTAGACGTGGTAGGGGCAGAGCTCAAGGCTCTTTTAGGCCTAGAACAGGGAGTTCACCTGCACAGTCTTCTGGTGAGGGCAGGGGTCAGTCCTTTCGTAAACAGACCCAATGACCTACCTTTTCAGCTGCCAGAGCCTTCTCGCCTGGCAGCACCTTTGGGAGGAAGGTTGGCACTTTTCAAAGAAAATTGGAGTTTAATTACCCAAGACAGATGGGTATTGGATATCATTCACCACGGTTACAGGTTTTATTTCCATACTTTGCCTCCTTTCAAAGGCACGCCAGACATTCCTCCTCAACAAAGAATAGAAGCTTACAAGCAAATTTCTCTGTTACTCCAAATAGGGGCCATACAGCCGGTTCCTATGCCAGAAAGGGGCCTAGGATTTTATTCTCGCCTGTTCCTAGTACCAAAAAAGGGGAACACGTGGAGACCAATTTTGGATTTATCTATCCTCAACACTTATCTGGACATTCCCAAGTTCAAAATGTTGACGTTACAACAGCTTTTGCCTCTGCTGGGCAAAGATCACTGGATGGTAACTTTGGATCTCAAGGAGGCTTACCTTCATGTTCCTATCAGACTAAGTTGCAGGAAGTATTTGCGTTTTCGAGCTGGGAATTCTCACTATCAGTTCTCTGCATTGCCCTTTGGCTTATCTACTGCGCCCAGAGTATTCACGAAAGTTCTGGCTCCAGTGATAGCTTTCTTCAGATTAAGAGGAATACAGATCTATCCTTATTTGGACGATTGCCTGATTCTGGCTCAAGGGAAGGACGAGCTTCTTCAGCATTTGGAATATGTGATAGCAGTGCTAAGATGCCTGGGGTATTCTGTGAACGAAATAAAGTCCAGTCTAGTACCCTCTCAAGACATGTGCTTTCTGGGTGTGAGACTGAATACAGCAACCCAGATGGCCTTTTTGACCCCGGACAAACAAAAGAATCTTTCCCTTTACTTCCGTCAACTATCTCATCAGTCCGGGCTGACTGCAAGGACAGTCCTTCAAGCCTTAGGGTTCATGGCATCTTGTATTCTGGTGCTTCCCAATGCCAAACTGCATATGAGGAAGCTGCAATGGTATCTCAAAAATGTATGGACACAGCACTGCCAGGATCTGGACACTCATTCAAATAATACCTTGCATTCAAAAGGAATTTTTGTGGTGGGCTCAGGAATGTCACCTAAACAAGGGACTCTCTGTGACCCGGCCAGAGGCGAGTCAGATTCTAACGACAGATGCCTCAGACAAAGCTTGGGGAGCTCATCTGAATGGAAAGTGGATACAAGACAAGTGGCCTGCCAGACTACAGCATCTACATATCAACTTGAAGGAGATGTTGGCAGTCCAGTTTGCATTAATGGCTTTCAAGGATTTACTTCTTCCAGGGCAGGTGTTGATTCTAACAGACAACACAACTGTCATGTGGTACATCAACAAGCAAGGGGGAACACATTCTTATCCTCTATGCAGGCAAGCAATGATTTTGTGGGACACTGCTCTCAGTTTGCAACTAAATCTTCAGGCAAGGTTTCTGCCGGAGCACAGAACTCCTTAGCAGATGTGTTAAGCAGGCAAATCATGGATCCCCACGGTGGCAATTGGATCCTCATGTATTTCGAAATTGACAGTGTCATGGGGAACTCCAGACATAGATCTGTTCGCTTCTCCTCTAAACCACCAGCTGCCAAAGTTTTGCACGAAAGGTTTCATCACACAGCTTGGAAAGTGGATGCTCTTTCTTTCAGTTGGAAAAATCTTCATGTGTATGCCTTTCCGCCTCTGCCTCTCCTCCCAAAGGTACTTCTAAAGGTCAGACAGGACAAACCAAGGATGATCTTAATAGCTCCAGATTGGCCTCGCAGCACTGGTACCCATTACTGAGAAGTCTGGTAAGGAAGCCTCCATGGCCTTTACCTTTGATTCCACACCTGTTGTCTCAGAAGGACGGTCATCTACTCAATGTCAAGCTTCACTCTCTTCATCTAACAGCCTGGCATATTCTGTTTTGAACCATAGCAGGTCTCAACTTCCTCAACAAGTTTTGAATGTGATTATGGAAGCTAGAAGACCTAGTACAAGGAAAGTGTACGCAGAAAAATGGAAGAGATTTTTATTTTGGAGTGCAGCAAAGGATTTGGATGTTTCTGAGCCTAATTTGAGTGTGGCTCTTCAATATCTTACTGAGTTATTGGACAAAGGTTTGTCTTTCTCTTCCATTAAAATCCATGCTGCAGCAATTTCAGCTCACTATGACTGTGACCCACCTTTGTTTTCTCATCCTTTCTTCAAGCAATTCCTTAGAGGGGCAAAGAATATAAGACCCCCACGTAGAGCTCCTACTCCTGCTTGGGACCTCAATTTTGTGTTGGAGAAACTCACTCTACAACCTTTTGAGCCTGCAGCTACTGCTGAGTTGAAATATTTGTCATGGAAGACTGCCTTTTTGTTGGCCATTACCTCTGCAAGAAGGGTTTCTGAATTGCAGGCCCTTATGGCGGTTGAGCCTTTCTTGATTTTCCATAAGGATAGGGTATCTTTACGTACTAATCCTTCCTTTATGCCTAAAGTGGTTTCTAGTGTGGCTTTAAACCAAACTATTCATTTGCCTACTTTTTATGCAGATCCCCAAAATAAAGGGGAAAAGATTTTGCATACTTTAGATGTACACAGGCAGTTGCGTTATTATTTAAGCAGGACTAAGGATTTCAGGCAGTCTCAGCAGTTGTTTGTTTCTTTTGCTTTGAGTTCTCAGGGCAAGCCTGTGTCAAAACAAACTATTTCTAAGTGGATTGGGTTTTGCATTGCTTTCTGTTATTCCCATCATGGCAAGGAGATTCCAGCTGGGATTAGGCCTCATTCCACTAGGGCTACTGCCACTTCTACAGCATTTCTAAGGGGGGTGGCAACTAAGGATATTTTGGAAGCAGCTACTTGGAGTTCAGTGCATACTTTCTCTAAGCATTGCCACCTTCCTCTCTACTCTAAATCTAGGGCTGGTTTTGCCACTGCTATTTTACAGGGCATTTTGGCAGCTCCTGCTTCTTTATGATTTGCCATCCTCCCTTACCTCTGCTTTGGGATTCTACCCAAGTGTAAGGACTGCAGCAATGTGAGATGAAGAACATAGTACAGTTTTGTACCTACCATAAATGTAGATGTTCGAAGATCCACATTGCTGCAGTCCAATTTACCCTCCCTCCTTCCCCTCTGTGTTTAGGGGTGGTTGTGTGGGTTGGGTTGTACTTTTGTAATTTTGTATATATTGTACATATATTTGGTGCAGGGGTGTTTAGTGTGTGGTTGTTTTTTGGTTTTGGCCTTACCTTTTTAGGGTCTTCTGACATCTGGGGCAAGAAAAGACTGAGGATATGACGTCGGTCATGCGCATTTGTACCCTGACGTCCTGCCGTCAGACTAATGCGCCTTGACCGACGTCAGCCTTATACTTTGGTATTCGGGCCGACCGAGGACAGCGGACTACCCAAGTGTAAGGACTGCAGCAATGTGGATCTTCGAACATCTACATTTATGGTAGGTACAAAACTGTACTTTCTAGCCAATGGGGTTAAAAATGACTTGTTTCTGTACAGCGATCCAAACTTCTTATTGATCTGTATGATTTTTGTTGACCTGTAGGTTAAATTTAAAGATTACCATCTATAATAACCATTAGAAGCTTAGTATGGGTATCTGGGGAGATAGAGGTACCATTGTTGGTTGTAACAGAAAAGGAAAATGGGGTGGATCTAATAGTGGAGGTGAAGAGTAGTAGAAGTTTAGTTTTATTGGGGTTCAGCAGTAGACGTTGGTTGGAGAGCCAGTTTTCAATAGTGTTAAATGTGTTTGGGTTAAGATTTGCAGGTCAGAAGAGGAGGTGGCTGAACTGATCACAGTGGAATCTGCATGTTGAATGCAGGTAGCTTTGGGGATAGCAGTGTGAAGTTTGTTGATGAAAATAGAGGAGTAGTGATCCTAATATGGAGCCTTGAGGGAAACCAAGTGTGAGAGGAAGCTGGCCGGACAGTTTGCCCTGCCATAATACTGCCTGTTGTCTGCCAGTCAGATAGGACTGGAACCACTGGATTGCATAATTATTTTAGAGAAAGAATGAGAAGTTCATGGTTGACCCTATCAAAGGCTTTTGATAGGTCAAGAAAGAGGGCAGAGGATAGTTTGTCATTCTTGTTTTGGTTGATGGCATTGGTAAAGGAAAGGAGGGCAGAGGTGGTACTGTGATTAGACCTAAAGCCATGCTGACAAGACAGTAAGTTCTTCTGTACAAGATATTGCATTAGTTGCTTATGTAAGCACTTCTCCATTATTTTGGTTAGTGGGGAAAGAATGGCAATGGGTCTATAGTTGGATAATTCTGTGGCACTTCCACCTTTATGGAGTGGTATGACGTGGGATATTTTCCAGAGGAAGGGGATAGCACCTTCGGATAAGGTTCTATTGATCAGGATTGATATGGGATATGCAGTGGTATCTGCAGCTATTTGTAGGTACTTCTGCAGGGAAGAGGTCAGCAGAGAGGGTAGTAGGTTTTCATTTTTGTATTAGGGTTTTGATAAAAGTGGTAGAGATAGGTTGGAAGCTAAATTTGGGATAATTAGTGGGTA
The DNA here is from genome assembly GCF_019279795.1 of Protopterus annectens. Lineage (NCBI taxonomy): Eukaryota > Metazoa > Chordata > Ceratodontiformes > Protopteridae > Protopterus > Protopterus annectens. The sequence continues at coordinate 1,961,791,919 of NC_056743.1, read as the reverse complement.
GATTAGGGGTAGGGTTGATTTGCTAGGGATTGGATTGTTTCAATGAAACAAAAGTAAAAAGCTCGAAGGGATCCAGAAACTGCCACAGACCACAAGTTGATAAATTCAAAAAATAAAGATTAACGCTTTATTTATACTGCGTTTTCGTCCACAAGTGACTTCATCAGATAACAAAGTATACTCCATACAAGCTGAGCTTATATACGTATGCATTAAAATCTTATCCAATCATGACAAACATTCAATTTAAAAACTAAATATTGTGCACTTCTTTTCCTGTGTCTTGCTTTTCATTATAAATAGTTGATTTTAAAACATTTCTAAAACCAATAAGATTAAGGTATGTTTATAAACTATATTATGTTATGTTAAAATCTTTTAATCCACTTATTTCTTTTAATAATGATTTAATGTTGAAGTGGGAAAATCAGTGGTTTGTTTTAAATGCCTTTGACTCACATCTTGTTAGCTGTAATGCCATCTAGTGACCTCTTTTAATATGGCAATTGGTTTTATGTCATATCTTCATTGCTTTTAATTTTAGAAGGGGTAAAATAGAAATGTGTTCATTTAAGCCAGGGTATTTATTTGCTTCTAGGTGTAATTGCCACCATAGTTCTTTATAGGCTATGTTCTCTTCCCAGGGACCCCCTCTTATGTCCATTTTCACCTGGTCCAGAACAAAAAATCTGTATTCGTATTCCATACATAGTTGGGAATGTCTAAAAAGTGCGTTGGTTTCTTTCCCTTTCCTGATATCGTATGTGTGTTCGTAAATCCTTTTCTTCAGGGTTCTCTCAGTCTTCCCAACATAAAATGATGCACATTTTATACAGATTACCAAGTAAACCAAGCCCTTGGACTCACAGTTGAAATAGCCCCTACCTTGTAACCATAACTCCCTACTGCTTAGATATATTTTTTCCTGGTTTATTATGAATTCACACTGTCCACATTTTCCACATTTATAAGTGCCTACCTTATCAGAGTTGGTTCTCTCACCTTGTTTTCTTCTATTCTTGTTCCCTAATTCTAGGATATTCTTTATGTTATTGGAATTTTTGTACACAATTCTTGGATGTATTTCTGATATTCCTTCTATGTCTGATAGGGTGGTAAACCTGTTCCACTCCTTTTGAAAGACGTCTTTCACCCTTTTGTTTAGAACATTATATTCTAATACAAGTGCTTGTGTATAATTCTCTTTTTTGGATGTGTCGTTGTCAGTTACGTCCACTAGTTGCTCCTTTACCCCCTTTATGGGTTTAAATCTCCCTTTTCTTGCTTCAGTGACCTCATTTCTGAATTGCCTAATAAACTGTTTAGGGTATCCTCTCTCACTGAACATCTCCTCCAGTTTATTACATTCTATATTGAAGTCGTCATCAGTGCTGGTCATCCTAGACCCCCTGACAAATTGGCCTTTCACTAGATTTTTCTTACAGTGGATAGGGTGTCCACTGTTGAAATGAAGGAATGAGTTAACATATGTGTTCTTTCTGTGTACTTTCGTTTCCAAGGTGTCATTTCCCTTTGTTATTTCCACATCTAGGTAGGTGATTCTTGTGTAGGATGTGGTGTGTGTAAATTTTAGGAAATTAGTAGTTCCTTCTATGTATTTCATAAATTGATCTAGTTTGTCCTGACCTCCTATCCAAAAAATTATTATATCGTCGAGGAATCTCTTATATAATAAAAAATATTCTGCAAATTCCGACCGGATGATATATTTTTCCTCCCAGTTGGCCAGAACTAAATTTGCAAAACTAGGTGTAAGCACCCATTGCCACCCCTTGAATTTGTTGAAAAAGTTCCCCTTGATATAGGAAAAAATTGTTCCTTAAAACTGAGTCCATGAAACCTATACATGCTACTTTATCTTCAAATGTTAAACTATTGTCTCCAAACACCTCTTCCTCGAACATTCTGATACCTTCATAATATGGTATTGAACCAAATTGATCTACTATATCGATTGTTACAAATATCGTCTCCTTATCAAACATCTCTGGTCCCAATTCTCTAAGTAAGTCCCAAGAGTCTCTCAAGATGGCTTTCTTATTTTTCCATATGTGTTTTGTCTTTGTATCTACAAATATGGCTAAAGGTGTCGTTTTGGACCCTTCTGCTGATACTATGGGTCTAAGGGGGGGGTTTTTCATGTCTTTATGTATTTTCGGAATACCGAAAATAATTGGAATTTTTGGTTTGTTAGTTTTCAAAAAAGTAAGCATTTTTTCTTCGATGACACTTTCCATAACCATGTCCTCCAACATTGTGTCTATCTTCTGATATGCTATGTTTATTTCGTTGCGTGAAACTGTCCTATATTTGGTTTCTTCCATTAATATTTTGTTCATCCTTCCTTCATATTCTATGGATTCCATAAAGACAATACCCCCACCCTTGTCAGGTTTCATGACCCTGATCATCTCGTTGTTTCTGAGCTCTTCTAAAACTTTTGACTCTTTTGTATTCAAGTTGTGTGTAAATCTCACATCTTTGTCTAACTTCTTTACTTCATTTTCCATTACTTTTTCAAAATTTTTTAATTGTGATTGAATGGGTGGGTTGAAAATGGATTTCCTTTTTAATATTCTTTGTTCCTCGGGCTTTTATTATGTTTCTCTGAAGGTAAAACTCCTCTTTCCTAAATAATAATTCCAAATTGACCTTTCTAATGAAGAGTTTTATATCTATTAGTGTTTGCACTCTTTTACCTCTAGATAGGGGTATGAACTTGAAGCCTTTCCATTAATGTAAAGTGCTCTTCGTTCAGTTCCAGGTTGCAAAAATTGTATATTGTGAAACCTTTATATGTATGTTTGTTACCCTCTTTTAGTATGTAGTTGATTTTGTCTATTGTGGGAGTGGGTACAGATATTAATGTCTGTAGTTCCCTCCCTTATCCCCCCCCTCTTGTGAAAATTTTCCCTGTTTCTATTTTCTGGGCTATATTCATCCAGTTGTCTCTCTAGGGGTGGGAAATCATTGTCATAGTTAAAATGACGTTTCTATATAAGGGTCCTTATATTAGTTTCTTCCACCCTGTATATCTTGCCCTCTTTTGTTATAAGTTCTCCTTTGGTATGAGGATACTACTACACACTGGTTTGGGATAGTTAGTTCCATTCTCATATTCAAGAATGTCTCTTTTAAGTTTTTCTAATTTCCTATTAACCAGCCCTTTACATTTCTCTTCCGTTTCTCCTTTTAACTCTTGGTATCTCTGCCTATTTTCTTTAATTTCAAAAACTAGGTCGTTTTTAATGTGTGAGTCTAACTCATTGATTTGCTCTTGTATGATTACCAGGTTCCTATTATTTTCCTCAATAATACATTTAACAATATCCAAACCACATCTATTAAAAATTTTTAAAAGTTCTGTATGAAATACAGATCCCAACTGAACATTGTTAGGATATTTCCAAGTCCGAAGTCCCTTTAATCTTTATTTTTTGAATTTATCAACTTGTGGTCTGTGGCAGTTTCTGGATCCCTTCGAGCTTTTTACTTTTGTTTGGTACTGAACGGAGGTTGGCCGTTACTTTCTTGTTGGTGTTGTGGTTTTTACGGCATGGAGAAGGAGAAGGAGACAGTACCCGTCAATGAAGACGGGAGCCAGACCAGGAAACTGGTGGGACAGTTGACAGCGCTCGTTGATCTACTAACGCCCCTGTGTGAATCAATGGTGCAGCGTGCACAACACCCGGAAGAGGATTACCATGATAATCGAGCAGGTGAACGCCAGCAGCGATTCAAACGCAAAAGGCACAGTCAAGGTCATGGAAGCGGAGAAGCGGACTGGGGAGGACCGAATGGTCAAACTTTTGACCCAGCAAACACACCCGGTGTCCTGCAGGACTGGGACATTCCAAACATGGAGGATGATGTTCGTGAGTGCAACCGCGAAGGCAATGATTCACAGGGACATCCACATAGAGGTACTGTACTTTTCTCCAGTAAAACGGAGATGAATAATTGGTTGAATGAACCATTCACTTTCAATTTTAATTTCAAGGAAGTGAACAACCTTCCACAACATAATTTTCATTCATTCAAGCAAAATGTAGACAATGTATCCAGGCTCATGTATAAATACAAATCCATTATTATTGAGAATGGATACCTTAATGAGTGTTTGAGAAGAGACATTGTCCCTAAGGGACTTCGGACTTGGAAATATCCTAACAATGTTCAGTTGGGATCTGTATTTCATACAGAACTTTTAAAAATTTTAATAGATGTGGTTTGGATATTGTTAAATGTATTATTGAGGAAAATAATAGGAACCTGGTAATCATACAAGAGCAAATCAATGAGTTAGACTCACACATTAAAAACGACCTAGTTTTTGAAATTAAAGAAAATAGGCAGAGATACCAAGAGTTAAAAGGAGAAACGGAAGAGAAATGTAAAGGGCTGGTTAATAGGAAATTAGAAAAACTTAAAAGAGACATTCTTGAATATGAGAATGGAACTAACTATCCCAAACCAGTGTGTAGTAGTATCCCCTCATACCAAAGGAGAACTTATAACAAAAGAGGGCAAGATATACAGGGTGGAAGAAACGAATATAAGGACCCTTATATAGAAACACGTCATTTTAACTATGACAATGATTTCCCACCCCTAGAGAGACAACTGGATGAATATAGCCCAGAAAATAGAAACAGGGAAAATTTTCACAAGAGGGGGGGGATAAGGGGGAGGGGGAACTACAGACATTAATATCTGTACCCACTCCCACAATAGACAAAATCAACTACATACTAAAAGAGGGTAACAAACATACATATAAAGGTTTCACAATATACAATTTTTGCAACCTGGAACTGAACGAAGAGCACTTTACATTAATGGAAAGGGGCTTCAAGTTCATACCCCTATCTAGAGGTAAAAGAGTGCAAACACTAATAGATATAAAACTCTTCATTAGAAAGGTCAATTTGGAATTATTATTTAGGAAAGAGGAGTTTTACCTTCAGAGAAACATAATAAAAGCCTCCGAGGAACAAAGAATATTAAAAAGGAAATCCATTTTCAACCCACCCATTCAATCACAATTAAAAAATTTTGAAAAAGTAATGGAAAATGAAGTAAAGAAGTTAGACAAAGATGTGAGATTTACACACAACTTGAATACAAAAGAGTCAAAAGTTTTAGAAGAGCTCAGAAACAACGAGATGATCAGGGTCATGAAACCTGACAAGGGTGGGGGTATTGTCTTTATGGAATCCATAGAATATGAAGGAAGGATGAACAAAATATTAATGGAAGAAACCAAATATAGGACAGTTTCACGCAACGAAATAAACATAGCATATCAGAAGATAGACACAATGTTGGAGGACATGGTTATGGAAAGTGTCATCGAAGAAAAAATGCTTACTTTTTTGAAAACTAACAAACCAAAAATTCCAATTATTTTCGGTATTCCGAAAATACATAAAGACATGAAAAACCCCCCCCTTAGACCCATAGTATCAGCAGAAGGGTCCAAAACGACACCTTTAGCCATATTTGTAGATACAAAGACAAAACACATATGGAAAAATAAGAAAGCCATCTTGAGAGACTCTTGGGACTTACTTAGAGAATTGGGACCAGAGATGTTTGATAAGGAGACGATATTTGTAACAATCGATATAGTAGATCTATTTGGTTCCATACCATATTATGAAGGTATCAGAATGTTCGAGGAAGAGGTGTTTGGAGACAATAGTTTAACATTTGAAGATAAAGTAGCATGTATAGGTTTCATGGACTCAGTTTTAAGGAACAATTTTTTCCTATATCAAGGGGAACTTTTTCAACAAATTCAATGGGTGCGGCTTGCGCACCCAGTTTTGCAAATTTAGTTCTGGCCAACTGGGAGGAAAAATATATCATCCGGTCGGAATTTGCAGAATATTTTTTATTATATAAGAGATTCCTCGACGATATAATAATTTTTTGGATAGGAGGTCAGGACAAACTAGATCAATTTATGAAATACATAGAAGGAACTACTAATTTCCTAAAATTTACACACACCACATCCTACACAAGAATCACCTACCTAGATGTGGAAATAACAAAGGGAAATGACACCTTGGAAACGAAAGTACACAGAAAGAACACATATGTTAACTCATTCCTTCATTTCAACAGTGGACACCCTATCCACTGTAAGAAAAATCTAGTGAAAGGCCAATTTGTCAGGGGGTCTAGGATGACCAGCACTGATGACGACTTCAATATAGAATGTAATAAACTGGAGGAGATGTTCAGTGAGAGAGGATACCCTAAACAGTTTATTAGGCAATTCAGAAATGAGGTCACTGAAGCAAGAAAAGGGAGATTTAAACCCATAAAGGGGGTAAAGGAGCAACTAGTGGACGTAACTGACAACGACACATCCAAAAAAGAGAATTATACACAAGCACTTGTATTAGAATATAATGTTCTAAACAAAAGGGTGAAAGACGTCTTTCAAAAGGAGTGGAACAGGTTTACCACCCTATCAGACATAGAAGGAATATCAGAAATACATCCAAGAATTGTGTACAAAAATTCCAATAACATAAAGAATATCCTAGAATTAGGGAACAAGAATAGAAGAAAACAAGGTGAGAGAACCAACTCTGATAAGGTAGGCACTTATAAATGTGGAAAATGTGGACAGTGTGAATTCATAATAAACCAGGAAAAAATATATCTAAGCAGTAGGGAGTTATGGTTACAAGGTAGGGGCTATTTCAACTGTGAGTCCAAGGGCTTGGTTTACTTGGTAATCTGTATAAAATGTGCATCATTTTATGTTGGGAAGACTGAGAGAACCCTGAAGAAAAGGATTTACGAACACACATACGATATCAGGAAAGGGAAAGAAACCAACGACTTTTTAGACATTCCCAACTATGTATGGAATACTGAATACAGATTTTTGTTCTGGACCAGGTGAAAATGGACATAAGAGGGGTCCCTGGGAAGAGAACATAGCCTATAAAGAACTATGGTGGCAATTACACCTAGAAGCAAATAAATACCCTGGCTTAAATGAACACATTTCTATTTTACCCCTTCTAAAATTAAAAGCAATGAAGATATGACATAAAACCAATTGCCATATTAAAAGAGGTCACTAGATGGCATTACAGCTAACAAGATGTGAGTCAAAGGCATTTAAAACAAACCACTGATTTTCCCACTTCAACATTAAATCATTATTAAAAGAAATAAGTGGATTAAAAGATTTTAACATAACATAATATAGTTTATAAACATACCTTAATCTTATTGGTTTTAGAAATGTTTTAAAATCAACTATTTATAATGAAAAGCAAGACACAGGAAAAGAAGTGCACAATATTTAGTTTTTAAATTGAATGTTTGTCATGATTGGATAAGATTTTAATGCATACGTATATAAGCTCAGCTTGTATGGAGTATACTTTGTTATCTGATGAAGTCACTTGTGGACGAAAACGCAGTATAAATAAAGCGTTAATCTTTATTTTTTGAATTTATCAACTTGTGGTCTGTGGCAGTTTCTGGATCCCTTCGAGCTTTTTACTTTTGTTTGGTACTGAACGGAGGTTGGCCGTTACTTTCTTGTTGGTGTTGTTTCAATGAAAGTTATTATAGGCGCCAGCTATGGTCTTTGAGGATTTATGGGTGAGGTTTGAAGGGGTTGGGGTGGTTGAATGTCCTGGATGATGAAGTTGATTTAAGCCTGCCCAGAACTTGAGGGTTGTTTTGGTGTTTATGTAGGAGATTTTGATAGTAGCGCTTTTTATCTAGTAGAATGGATTTTTGTGTTTCATTCCTGAGTTGGCGGCATTTTAAATGGTCAAGCGGTGCTTTAGCTGATCATCAGCTGGCCCAGGCTCTGTTTCTAGTTTTGATTTATGACTTGGTATCCTTTGTGAGCAATGGCGCAGTATTTGATTTCGTTTTTATAGTACATGCAAGAGAATGGGAATCAAGAATACTTAGAAATTTAGTGTTAAAGTAAGCTATGGCCTCTTCTAATGATACATTTTTTTAGTTTTGACCAGTCAACTGCCTTTAGTTTGTTTTGGAAATTAACAGGGTTGAAGTTCTTCCTGTTTCTAAATGTTTTGTATATGGTCTGGTGGGGGGGTCCCTGCCTTGTGTTTTATGATATAGGTTAGTAGGTGATCGCTAAGGTCATCAGGGAGAGTCCTATCTGTGTACAGTTGAGGTTGGTTATTGACTAGTATCCAGTCTAGGATACTTTCCCTGTTAGTAGGTTTGTTGATCCTAGTGGGAGAGGTTGTAGTCCATTTAAACCCGGAGGAGCAGGAGTGCCAATCGGTATTGAAGTCACCAAAAAATATGGTTTCTTGGGATAACCAATAGAGGATATCCTCTAGGGTATTAATATTGTTACCTGGCGGAATGTAGACAGTGTTCGAACATTTGTTATGGTTAATCTATAGTTTGGTTATGAGGAGTATTGCATTATTGAATTGGGGAGGTTGTTTGGTGTCTCTGTTGAGAGTATTTTTGTAAAGGACTGCTATTCCACCTCCTTTCTTAGTGGTGCGGTCTAGTCTGTATGTTATTGCCTGGAGGTAATATCTCATCGTTAATATTTGGTTTAAGCCAGGATGTCCTTCAAGGATGCATCTGCAGTCCTTACATATGGGTTGTCCTGCCTCAGGCAGCCCTTCGGTCGGCTGGATTCCAAAGTCTGGGTCCGGCGTCGGCTGATGTCGCCCTTTCCCCGACGTCAGAGTGCGTGGGGTATAAAAGCGTCAGCCGACGCCATCTTCCTCAGTCTTTCTTGCCATGTGATGCCCGAAGCAGAAGCAGTTCACAAGTGCCGGTCGGCCAGCTCCTGTAACTTCAGCTACCGAAGACTTCAAAAGCTAAGTACCCCGTTGGGGACTCTTTCTTGCCTCAGCTGATGTCGGATCAAATGCTTAAAGTTAATAATTGCTTAACTTGTGGGAAACAAATACCTCATAAGGATTTCCACTCTTACTGCCTCCCCTGCGTAGGCCCAGACCACAACGTCTCGGCCTGTACAGCCTGTGCTTCCTTCAATCGACGCACTCTTAGGCGTCGGGCGGAGTTTGCAGAGGAATTTTTTTGGGGCTAGTTTCTGTTACAATATGCCGTCGGATACTCCGACTTCTCATTTAACCAAAAAACTGAAGGACAAGGACTGACACGCGGACCGTGGTTTCGGCTGAAACCACGCCTAGGCCTACCGCGAGTGTCTCGGTCTCATCTGAAACAGAGTCCTTGGTACTTCCGACCGTCGAAACCACACAACCGACAACCTCTGCCCCGGAGACCTCTTCTGAGTCGGTTATAGAATTTCCCTCAGAAACCGGTGTTTTGGAAACTTCCGACACCATTTCTCTAGACAAAACTACGCCAGCACGTGGAGCAGCCAGGCCTTCTGCATCCATGTCCATAAAGGCATTCACAAGGGCTAAAGCTGCTAAACAGCCAACATCTCTGCCTCCCAAGGCTATCCCTCAGGGATCCACTACAGGTTCACAGATTTTAAGTTTAGCTGAGGACCTTATTTCTTTAATTAGGGGCTCTCAGCCACATCCGGACAGGGGCTCTCAACCTCCTCTAGACAAAAGGCCCAGGGTTGAGCCCACTGATCCCCAGTCCTCTGATGAGGCCTCAGAGGGCTCTGCTCTATCGGACTACCAGGAGGAGGCCTTTACGGCCTACGAGGATTCTGATGCAGAGGAATCTATTCCCTCGGCCTCTCCTCCTGAAGAGCTGTCCTTTGGGGAGACCCTTCACTACATGAGTTAGCATTTCCAATGGCAGGGCCAGGAATTTTCTGATTCCAGGAAGAGATTAAGGACTTACTTGCATTTGCCTCAGCATAGACCTTTGGCTATTCCTCCTGTTTTGAATGTCATTGATGATGTGTACTCTGAGTCTAGCATTACCCCTGACTCCCTCCCTCCGGCTCCTGTCAAACCCGATGGGTACTACAGGGTCCCGGACTCGCATCATTTCCTTTACAAGGCCCACTCTGCTGACCCAGAAACTATTTCCCAGGGCCCTAAAGGGGTTGCAACTGCCACTACTAAAAATCCACTCCCCTCTGAAAGGGAGTCCAGGGCTGTAGAGAGATGGGGTAAAAAAGTGTATACTACTTCCACTCTTTCTATGAGGGCATTAAATTGTCAATTCCATATGATACAGTACCAAGAGTATTTGTTAGATGAATTGCATAAAAAACTGTCTTCACCTGAACCCCTAGATCGCAAGACACTTCAGGACCTGGTACATAACTCCCAACAGGTTAGCAACCATTTCTTGCAGTGTGGTTACGATGCATTGGAAGCTTCATGTAGGTCAGCAATGACAGGTGCAGTCATACGTAGGCATGCTTGGCTGAAGGAACAAACTCTGCCAGATCATGTTAAAGCAAAACTTCTGGATGCTCCACTGGAAAAGCAAAAGTTATTTGGCTCCACTGCACAGGAGGTCTTAAAGAAATTTGAGGAAAAGGCAAAATCTGTACAAACAGTCAAAGATTTTCTCCAGGTCCAACCACCAAGATTCAGCAGAAATTGGCCTTCTAAGAATTGGTCCTTTCCAGACACAGAGAGATTTCAGAGGGGCAAGAACAGGCATGCCAGAGGTAGAGGGCAAGCTAGAGGCTCCTACAGAGGACGTCAATGGCAGTCTCCTAACCAGAGAGGTGGTGCAGGACCTACAACTGCTGCACAAGGACAGACTCAATGACTTTACCTTGACCCCGCCAACCAGGGCTCAATTGGAAGCACCTTTGGGCGGAAAGCTTTCTTTATTCTCAAAAAATTGGCACAGTATTACAAGGGACAAATGGACACTGCAAATAATAGACAAAGGATACAGGTTCCATTTTCATACATTACCAAAAAGAAAAGGCATGCCAAACCTGCCACCGAATCAAAGGGCAGAGGCTTTGAAACAAATCTCCAACCTATTACAAATGAAAGCTATAGAAAAGGTTCTTCTCTCAGAACAAGGCCAAGGATTTTATTCCAGACTATTCCTTGTCCCAAGAAAAGAAAAACAATGGAGGCCTATTCTCGACTTGTCCGCACTGAATACTTATCTCATTGTGCCAAAATTCAAAATGCTGACTCTACAGCAACTCCTTCCCATGCTGGGCAAGGGGTCTTGGCTGGTAACTCTAGACCTCAAGGAGGCATACCTGCATGTCCCTATCAGACAAAGTTGCAGAAGACACCTCAGATTTCTTGCAGGTTCAGAGCATTATCAATTCTCAGCATTGCCCTTTGGCTTATCTACTGCGCCCAGAGTATTCACGAAATGCCTGGCATCAGTAATTGCACACTGCAGACTTCAGGGGATTCAAATATACCCATATCTGGACGACTGCCTTATACAAGCGGACAGCCAACAAATTTTGGTGAAACACTTGAATTATGCCATCCGCCTACTTCAGGCCTTGGGATACACAGTCAACATTCACAAATCAAGACTTGTTCCATCCCAAAGAATAACTTTTCTGGGTGCGAAACTAGATACAACTACCCAAATGGCTTTTCTCACAGAAAAACAGACAACTACCGGATTATTTCAAAAATCTGACAAAACAAACTCGGCTGACTGCAAGGAAAATCCTGCAGGCCCTGGGTTACATGGCATCTTGCATTCTTCTGATACCACAAGCAAGGCTGCATATGAGGAAACTACAATGGTACCTAAGGAGTTTATGGACTCAGCACAGTCGCAGCCTAGAAGCTTTGATACCACTCATTCCATGCCTTCAAAAGGAATTTCTGTGGTGGGCTCAAGCAAGCCAGTCAAACAGGGGTCTGCCCTTTAGCAAACCAATAACCAGCCAAACCATTACAACGGATGCTTCAGACCATGGTTGGGGAGCACACATGGAGGGCAGATGCATTCTAGGCCTATGGTCACAGAAAGAATTACGCATGCACATAAATCAAAAGGAAATGCTGGCAGTGATGCATGCAATCGAGGCCTTCAAACACTTCCTGCATCAAGGCCACCTGCTAATAAGGACAGACAATACCACAGTTATGTGGTACATAAACAAGCAAGGAGGTACCCATTCCTACTCTCTTTGCAGGCTGGCAATGAATCTTTGGGAACTTTCCCTAAAACTCAATATAGAGCTGCAATCCCAGTTTGTGCCAGGAAAAGAAAATATACTGGCGGACAGCCTAAGCAGAATGGATCCACACGAATGGATGCTGCACCCAGACATCTTCCTTCAGATAACACAATCATGGGGGAGGCCGGACATGGATCTTTTTGCCTCCCACCACAACCATCAGCTGAAGAAATTCTGCTCAAGGACATACCACCCACAAGCATGGAAAGTGTATGCATTTCCACCTCTTCCATTAATGACCAAGGTCTTACTGAAGATCAGGACAGAGCAGCCAAAAGTGATTCTGATAGCTCCGGATTGGCCAAGACAGCATTGGTACCCACTGTTAAAGAGCATGTCACGCCGCAAACCGTGGCCTCTACCACAATGGCCACTTCTTCTGACACAGCACAATTACAAAACTCTGCACTCCAGCCTGAAAACCTTGCAGCTGATAGCCTGGAGAATACCTTGACTCCTCACCAGGATAAGCTATCCAAGAGAGTGAAGGATATCATCATGGAAGCTCGCCGGCCTTCCACAAGAAAAGGCATACTCAGCAAAATGGAAAAGATTTCGCACTTGGAGCACCAGAAAGGGCCTAGGTGCGACAGTGATGAACATGGCACATATCCTGGAATACTTGGCAGAAATGCTCCACAATGGCCTTTCTTACTCTTCCATAAAAATTCATGCTTCAGCAATTTCAGCGGAATACAATACTGATCCACCTGTCTTCTCTCATCCTCTCCTAAGGCAGTTTCTAAGAGGAATTAAAAACATCAATCCTCCAAGGAAACCACCAGTGCCTACATGGGACCTTAACTTCATGTTGGAAAAGTTAACTCTACCTCCCTTTGAACCAGCAGCATCTTCAGAGCTACAGTTCCTGTCTTGGAAGACTGCCTTCCTTCTGGCCATAACCTCAGCAAGAAGAGTATCTGAGTTGCAGGCCCTCATGGCGGTACAACCATTTCTTATTTTTCATCAGGACAGAGTCTCAATGAGAACCAATCCTTCATTCATGCCAAAGGTGGTATCCAGGGTCTCATTGAACCAAGCTATTCACCTGCCTACCTTCTTTCCAAATCCACAAAACAAAGGGGAGAAGCTTCTGCATACCCTGGACATTCACAGACAGTTGCGCTACTACTTGGACAGAACTAAGACTTACAGAAATACTGACCAGCTGTTTGTAGCATATGCTGCTGGTGTACAAGGAAAAGCAATTTCCAAACAGACAATTTCAAAATGGATAGGGAATTGCATTCGATTCTGTTACTCTTTTCATGGCAAACCTGTGCCAACTAACATTAGACCTCATTCCACCAGAGCCACAGCCACCTCCACAGCCTTCTTAAGAGGGGTGGCTACCAAGGACATTTTAGAAGCTGCTACATGGAACTCCGTGCATACATTTTCCAAGCATTACAATTTACCCTTGTATTCCAGATCCAGAGCAGGTTTTGCTATGGCAGTCCTGCAGGGCATTTTAGCTACACCATCCTTTACATAGATCCTACCACCCCCAGATTGGCTATCGTATTCTACCCATATGTAAGGGTGCATCCTTGAAGGACATAGCACAGTTTTGTACCTACCATAAATGTAGATGTCCGATAGGTATGCATTTGCAGTCAGGTTTACCCTCCCTCCTTCCCCTCTGTGGTATTCCTTGGGTACTTTTCCCTCTCATAGCTAGCTGGGGTTATCTATTATGGTGTATTTGTTTGATATATATATATATATATATATATATATATATATATATATATATATATATATATATATATATATATGTATATATATATATGTATATATGTATATATGTATATATGTATATATGTATATATATATATATATATATATATATATATATATATATATATATATATGTATATATATATATATATATATATGTATATATATATATATATGTATATATATATATGTAAATATTTCTGTGCATGTTTGGAATTTATTGCATCTCTCCAAATTTAGCCTTCCTTAGAGGGCACCTGGCATCTGGGGCAAGAAAAACTGAGGAAGATGGTGTCTGGCGCTTTTATACCCCAGGCGCTCGGCGTCGGAAAGGCGACATCAGCCCGGCCTTGGACAGACATTGGAATCCGGCCGACCGAAGGGCTGCCTGAGGCAGGACAACCCATATGTAAGGACTGCAGATGCATACCTATCGGACATCTACATTTATGGCAGGTACAAAACTGTACTTTTCTGTAAGACGCACAATGTCTGGGGAGTGTGTTGCTAGGAGGGCGTGCAGGTTGGGAATTTTATTGTTAATACTTCTAAAAATATTAGGAGGAAACTAGTGAGAGTAGAGAGGG
>NC_056743.1:1961734950-1961772450 GCF_019279795.1 Protopterus annectens | reverse complement strand
AGACCGCATAGGTCCAAAGCTGCTGATGACGCTTCTGTTAAGCTAGTCACCAGTTCGCTGGTACTCAGTGAGGTGCTTTCGCAGCCCCTGATACCCACTACTTCAGATTCACAGGCCTCTACTGAGACCCATTCGGAGTCTGGTATGCCACAAGATGCTGCTTCGACTATGGAACCTGTGGATGTGTCTACCTTGGATGGGTCCAGAACCGCTGTGCAGGCACCGGCTTCTGAGGGTGTATTCAGGCCTACTGACTTGCATATCAAACCAACGTCATCTTCAAGGCCTAAAACTCGATCCACGCATAGAAAACTATCGTCCAAACCACATGGTCAGGCCCATATGCCTAAAAAAAACAAAGAATGGCTGAAGACTTTATTACTCTTAAGGGAAGCCACCCTTCTCCCTCTAAGAGACCTAGAATTGATTTTCCTTCTGATCAGGATTCTGAAATTTCTTTTTTCTGATGACCAGGGTTTGCCCTTATCTACCTATGAGGATTCTGATTCAAAGGACTCCATTCCCCCTGCTTCCCCTCCAGAAGATTTCTCTTTTGGTGAAACATTGCACACTCTTGGGGAGCATTTCTGCTGGGAAAGCCTGGATTACTCTGACTCCAAAAAGAGGCTTAGGGAATTTTTACTCCTGCCTCAACACAGGCCATTAGCTATCCCCCCTGTACTGGACATTATAGGTTCATAGGTTTATACTAGGCTAACTGCTCTAGGACATTTATAAGCCTAGCCCAAATTTATGTGGCTTACGCCGCCCCTTATGTTAGAAATACTGTGCCCATTAGTTTGTTTTGCCTCTGTCCAGTAGTGACACAGAGATGATTCCCGGGGTAAACCTACAATCTCCCATCCACCGGTCAAGATTTCTCTTGAACAGAGCCAGCGAGGTGCTCTGCCTCACATGGACCGGGATTTTATTCCACAGCATGGGGAGTCTCTGGGTGATCTATCCCTCCAGCACGTCCTATTTATATCAGTGCTAAGGTTTAAGTCTCTTGCTCTAGTGGTTTTGGTGGATTTGGATTTTTTGAGGTGGAGCATGTCCATTAATTCCGGGTTGGTCATGGCCTTGTATGTCAGGCACAGGTCACCTCTGAGCAGACGGTATGCAACTGAATAGAATTGGAGTTTCTTCAGTCTGGCAGCATATGACAGGTTTTGGAGTCCCTTTATCCTTTTGGTGAGGAACTTTTGGGGTCTCTCCAATTGCTGCAGCTGTCGGGTGAGATACATCCCGAATGGGGCATTGTACTCTATCATTGGTCTGATAAGTGAAGAGTACAGGGGAACAATGACCTCACTTGATCTGGATGTGAATCCCTTCATGATCAGGTGGGCAATGTAGAAGGTCTTGCGAACCACTTTAGCAACGTGAGTGTCAAACGAGAGGCCACTGTCAACCTGGGTCCCCAGGTCCCTGATAACCTCTTCTGTGCTTAGTGGGTTGCCACCTATATGGTAGCTTGGGGTTACCTTGTTTTTCCCGAAGGGTATGACTATACACTTTTTTGCGTTTAACTTCAGGCCATGGCTCTGGCACCAGCTATCAGTTTCCGTGAGACCCCTCTGAAGGATGTCTGCGTCCGATGTACTATCCACTATGGCACCCAGTTTGCAGTCATCTGCAAACTTTGTCAGCCATAGTCCTCCTATGTTTGCCTGTACTTCTGAGAAGTAGATGCCGAACAATAGGGGGCCAAGGACTGAGCCCTGTGGGACTCCACTTGTAACCGGCTTGGAGTCTGACATGGCTCCAGCAACTCTAACCCTGTGAGTTCTGTCCTTTAGCCAGTTTGCAACCCATCTTGTGACGTATAGGTTTACATTTAAGCTGGTAAGTTTCTCTATAATACCCGAGTGGGGTATTGTGTCGAAATCTTTTGCAAGGTCAAGGTAGGCTGTATGGGCTGCCTTTCCCTCATCAATGGCCTTGGTGACTGTTTCGAAGAAGTCGACCAAGTTCAAAAGGCAAGATCTGCCCTTGACAAAGCCAAACTGGGTTGGGTCCAAGGTCTGCAAGTCCCCTATGTCCTTGTTTATGAGTTCCTTTATGATCCTCTCCATAGCTTTGCAGACCAGGCTTGTTAAGCTTATGGGGCGGTAATTACCAGGGTCCGTAGAGGCACCGCCTTTGTGGAGTGGGACCACAGTTGCCGTACACCACTCCTTTGGCACATATCCTGTGGTGAGGCTAAGATTAAACAGCTGCCTTATGTGCGGGTTTAGTTCTTCATTGAGTTCATGTAGCACACAGCTGGGGACCCCATCCGGTCCCGTTGATGCTGTGTTTTTAGCTTTAGAGAGAGCAGCTTTCACCTGCGCATTTGAGATGTCTGGGAGGCTACACTCAGTTGGGATAGTTATCTCTCCTTTTGGGGGGGAGAGGGGGGGTGAAGTTTGCGCTGAACCTGTCTGCCAGTATGTTGGCAACGTCTGTGGGTTCAGTGATTTTTGTATCATTTTGGACTAATTCTGAGCATATCTGGGAGTTTCCACCCAGGTTTCTGACATAGCTGAAGAAGGCCTTATGATTGTCTTTTGAATCTATGGCAATTTTTCTCTCAAAGTTGGCCTTGGATGATTTTGAGGGATCGTAGTTTCTTGCTAGTGCTGATCAAAGATGCCTTCCCTTTTTGGGATTTTGCTCTATCATGTAATAGCTTTCTCCTCTTATTGTAAAGTTTGTTTATGGCTGGCGTCCACCAGACTGGACGTTTGCCCTTGGTGGAAAGAGTCTTGGTTTTATTTGGGATTGCCTGATCCATGCAGTCCTGAAGGTGTTCCTAGAAGGCATTTGTAAGGGCTTCCGCAGCTTGGGTTGTGGTTTCCATTGGCTCGGGGGCCTTGAAGGATACCACACCTGTTTTGAGTAGTGTGAAGTTTGCTTTACAGAAGTTCTTCACTGTGGTCTTTTTTGTTTGGGGTGGGGGCGGGATGTGGATTTCTAGTGAGATGAGTTTATGATCTGATCTCACCGATGAGGGATATACTTCCGGTGTGGAGCATTTTGTCCCCATGTTCATGATGATAAGATCTAGTATATTTTCTCCTCTTGTGGGGAAGGTGACTAGTTGTTCCATGGCATTTGAATTTATGAACTCCAGGAACCTTTGGGCTAGAAAGTTTGGGCTTGAGTAATGTTCCCAGTCTATATTCGGGTAGTTGAAGTCACCCAATATGATGGTGTTTGGTGATACATTTATACCCTCCAGTGTCTTCAGGAAGGCTGTGTGGGTTTCCTGAGTTTGAGAGGGTGGACTGTAGCATGCTACAAATTGTAGAGCAGTTTTGCCTATGGTTAATTGCACCTGGATGGTTTCTGATGCTTCGTGCATAGCCGCCAACCTGGAGGTGTGGGTATCCTTGATGAATATGGATACACCCCCTCCTTTTGTGGTGTGGTCTGGGTTTTGGGGCCGGAACGCATGATATGAGATGAAACCTGATAGTGCCGGGGTGCTCTCAGGAGCCTTGAACCAGGTTTCAGTCACAGCACAGACATCGATGTTCTCCATACTGAGAAGGGCCTCGAGTGCGTGCATTTTGAGATTTAGACTTCTGGCATTGAGCAGCATTACCCTTAGTTTCTTCACGTTTTTGTTTTCTAGGGTGGTAGGTTTAGAATTTGAGCCTTGCCTAAAAAGGCACTATGGGGTGGCAAGAGCCTTAGCCAATATCCGGAATCCCAGGGTGACAGGTGCAAGCCGTCCCTTGCGAAGCAGCGTGGCTTGTCGAGCATGTCATCCCAGGCAGACAGGCACTGGATCCCCTTTGAATGACACCAGAAATTAAGCCAATTGTTAAAGCTGATCATCTTGTCACTATATTGTGGCATCATTCTTGGTGAAGGAAGGATACTGCTCAGGGTCAGGGTCATACCTGCCTGGGCTACATAATCAGAGAGCTCCTCTATGTCTCTTTTCATGTGGTCCAGGGAGGTACGTCTCAGGTCATTCACACCAGCATGGACAATGACTGTGTCATACTTGTACTTGCCGTGGAGTGACCTGAGTTCTACTAAAGATCAAACAGGACAAACCAAGGACAATACTCATGGCACCAGACTGGCCACGCTAACACTGGTGTACCCCCTCTTGCGTCACTGCTGGAACCATGGCACCTGCCTCAGACCCCTTCCCTGCTGTCCAAGCAGGAGGGACAGGTTCTGCACCCCCAGCTTCAAACCCTGAACATTGCAGCCTGACTAATTACCTGAGCTCTCCATTACCATCTCTCAGTAAGCAAGTGCTGGATGTTATTCTGGAGGCAAGGAGGCCTAGTACTAAAAAAATCCTATGCTGAGGCCTAGTACTAAAAAAATCCTATGCTGAGGCCTAGTACTAGAAAATCCTATGCTGAAAAGTGGGAAAGATTCTGTTCCTGGAGCCAGACTGAGGGGATGGGCACAACAATGCCCAGTTTACCGCATATTCTTCAATACTTGACAGAGATGCTTCACAAGGGCCTTTCTTTCTCTTCTATTAAAATTCATACCTCTTCCATTTCAGCACATTATAATACAGAGCCACCCCTCTTCTCTCACCCCCTGCTGGAGCAATTCCTCAGAGGGGTCAAAAATTTAAGACCGCCCAGGAGAGCCCTTACACCAGCCTGGGACCTTAACTTTGTATTGGAAAAGCTCACCCCTACCTCCCTGTGAGCCAGCTGCAACTGCAGAGTTGAAATTCCTTTCTTGGAAAACAACCTTCCTTCTAGCCATCACTTCAGCAATAAGAGTGTCTGAATTACAGGCCCTCATGTCAGTGGAGCTCTTCATCATCCATGTAGACAGGGTGTCCCTCAGGATCAGTCCTTCCTTTATGCCCAAGGTGGTATCCAGTGTGGCCCTTAATCAGTCCATTCATTTGCCAGCCTTCTTTTCTAATCCACAGAACAAAGGAGAACGAATACTGCACTCTTTGGATATGCACAGACGACTTAGATTTTATTTGGACAGGACTAAGCTTCTCAGAAAAACTAAATAGCTGTTAGTTGTCATTGCTGCAGGGGCAGAGGTGAAGGCCATTTCAAAGCGAACTATTTCTAAATGGATAGGCCATTGCATTCATTTCTTCTATAAGCACCATGGAAAACCTACCCCACAGGGGATAAGATCACATAGGTTCATAGGTAAGGTACTAGGCTATCGGCCCTAGGGCCCATACAAGCCTAGCCAAAAAATGTACCCTGGCTTTCGCCACCCAAGAAAATTATTTTCCTGTGCCCCTGTCGAGCAGAGCCACAGAAGTGATCCCTGGGGTGAATTTCCCATCCAATCATCAAGATTTTTCTTGAAGAGTGCTATTGAGGAGCTCTTGACATAGGTAGTCTGTTCCAGAGTATGGAAAGTCTCTGGGACAGGAATCTATCCCTCCAGCATGTTCTGTTTATTGTGGTGACAAGGTTAAGGTCCCTAGAGCGTGTAGCTTGGAGGGATTGGGATTTCTTTAAGTGGAGCATGTCCAACAGCTCTGGGTTTGACATAGCTTTGTATGTTAGGCAGAGATCGCCCCTGAGTAGGCGATATGCGATGAAGTAAAGCTGCAGCTTTTTGAGACTGTCTGCATAGGGCATCTGTTTGAGGCCAGTAATCGTCTTTGTGAGGTATTTCTGTGGTCTTTCCAGCTGATGTCTTGTGAGGTACATACCAAAAGGGGCGTTGTCTATAATGGGTCTAATGAGTGATGAGTAGAGGGGAACAATGACCTCTTTTTTTTTTTTTTTTTTTTTTTCTGGATGAGAATCCTTTTGTGATGAGATGAGCCATGTAGAAGGATTTCCTAACCACTGTGGTGATGTGATTATCAAAGGAGAGACTACTGTCCACCTGTGTCCCAAGGTCACATCACATTTTCGGCATTAAGTAGACTACCAGCTATGTGGTAGTTCATGGGTACAGAGTTTTTACAAAAGGGGATGACCATACACTTTTTGGCATTGAGCTTCAGGCCATGGCTTTGACACCAGGTATCTGTCTGTGAGGCCCTTTTTTAGCACATTCCACCAAAGCTGCGTCTACTTCAACAGCCTTTCTCAGAGGTGCTCCTACCAGGGACATCCTAGAAGCTGCTGCCTAGAGTTCTGTTCCTACCTTAACCAAGCATTACCACTTGCCTATTTTCTCTAAATCCAGAGCTGGTTTTGCCACTGCAGTCTTGCAGGGCCTAATAGCTGGTCCTAATGCTCTCTAATTGCCTCTTCCCTTCCTTAGCTTTGGGGAAGAAAATACAGTTGTGTTCACTTACCGTAAATGTAGATGTTCGAATGTATTCACTGTTGCAGTCCTGATTACCCTCCCACCAGCCCCCTGACTTCTATTTGCTGTACCTCTCCTTGTTTACTGTGTTTAAGCTTTCTGGTGCATTTGCTTATAGTTGGAGGTGTAACCTTGTATATAATTGCTTTTCATTATGGGGGCACCTGACATCTGGGGCAAGAAAAACTGATGTAATGGCGTTAACTGCATGCATTATACCCCTTGACCAACTGACGACATGGAAGAAGAGAGCGCAACCGACGCAGGACCCAAGACTTTAATCAGGCCAACTGAGAGCTACCTGCAAGCAGATAACCCAAATGTAATGACTGCAACAGTGAATACACTCGAGCATCTACATTTATGGTAAGTGTACACAACTGTACTTTCCATTGCTGGGCAGATAAGTTCCTTAGATAAGTTCCCTTTATAGAAAACAAACTTCCACAGTTAAAATGTATTTAGCTTTACAATGTTCTTACTGTTTTACTGTTGCAGTCTTCACATTTGGGTTATCCCTGCCAGGGTAGCCCTCAGTCAGCCCAAATACCAGAGGCGTAGTATTTCTGCATCGGTTGCTGTCTCTTTAGGACTGATGTCAGGTCGTCAGTGGTATAAAAACAGGCAGCAGATGCCATTACACCAGTCTTACTTGTCAAGGATCCTGAAACAGTTTGCACGCGTGCTGGTTGGTCACTACCTGAGTTTTTTGTTTCCGAATTGAAGCTGAAGTCTTCTAAAGCTAAGTACCCCATTGGGGTTCCTTTTTTCTTGCTCTAACCGATGTCAGAAAAAGTTAACAATTGTCTCACCTGTGGAAAGCAAATACCACACTGATTTTCATTCCTACTGCGCGACTTGTTTAGGTCCAGACCACGATGTCCCCCACTTTCGCTTTTGTGCTTTGTTCAACACCAGAACTATGTCGATGGGCCCTTATTGTAGCTAGATATTGTCACACTCAGTCCTCTACTTCCAGTATGGCTTCGGTAAACCATCCAACAACCGATCTTCCGAAAAACATAAGGATAAAGACTGACTGCACAGGTTCAGAAATGCAGACGATGCTTCTATTAAGTTGTCAGTTCTCCGGTCCTCAGTGAGGCAGTTTCGCAGCCCCTGATGCCCGTGTTTTTGGATTCACAGACTGCTACTGAGACCCTTTCAGAGTCCGGTATGCTGCAAGACTGTTCGACTAAGTATCATGCAGATGTCTCTACCTTGGATGGGTCCGGAGCCACTGAGCAGGCACTGGCTTCCGAGGAAGTACTTTGCACTACCGATACTCGACACAGACCGACAACTTATTTTACGTCTACAGTTCTTTCGAAAACTACCAAGTTTCTAAGGCCCAGGGTGCGAACTACACCCAAAAAAATTACGACCCAAGCTTAGGCACCTGCTTCCTTGCCTCAGTCTCAAATGCTTAAAATGGCGGAAGACCTTATGCTTATCCGGGAAGCCAAGCTTCCCCTTCCAAAAGAGAGACTTGTCCCCAGTAGTTTTTATCTTAACAGGAATCCGATGACTCTGCATCTGAATAAAGATATGCAACCCCTCCCTGCTTATGAGGATTCTGATGCAGAGGAATCCATCCCTTCAGCCTCCCCACCCGAGGACGTTTTTCTTTTGGGAAACCGTACATACTTTAAGGGAGCATTTCCAATGGGAATGTCAGGACTATTCTCAGTCAAAAAGGGAATTCTTGGGTCTTCACAGCACAGACCTCGGGCCTTTCCTCTTGTCCTGGATATTGTGGATGATGTCTTTATGGAATCCAGTCTGACCCCTGACACCATCCCTCCTGCTCCCAGGAAACCTGACAAAGTACTATAGAGTCCCTGACTCTCTCAAATTTCTTTTCAAAAATCCTACTGATGACCCCGAGGTAATCTCTCAAGGACCCTTAAATAATCAAAGCAACTTCAGCTAAGAATCCCACCTCTTCAGATAGGGATTCCCGAGCGTTAGACAGCTGGGTTAAAAAAGTATACACCTGTGCTACTCTTGCTATTAGAGCGTTTGTCAGTTCCATATGCTGAAATATCAGCAACATACTCTGAACTCCACAAAAAATATCATATTTTCCCTGCTTCTGCCGAAAATAGCGTTACAAGAGTTGATGCATTCTGCAAGTCAAGTGACTAAGCACACCTTACAATGTGGTTTTGATGCCTTAGAAGCATCTTGCAGGGCAGCAGTTACTGGCTCTGTACTTACAAGACATGCCTGGCTTAAGGAACAGGCCTTGCCAGAACATGTCAAATCCAAATTATTGGACCCACCCTTGCACAAAGACAACTTATTTGACACCAAGGCAGAAGAGGTCCTAAAAAAGATGGAAGAAAAAGCTAAATCCTATGCAGACAGTTAAGGACTTTTTACAGGTCCAGCCACCGAGCTTCAGTAGGCATTGCCCCTTTCCAGCCCCCCCCCCCCAGGTCAGTTCAGCCCGGACCCTGGGGAAGCAAGCTCCCCAGACAACAGCCCCAGGCAATGCAGAGATCTAAGCAATGGAGTTCCTCCTTTTCAAAACTAGGGAGTGCTAAGCCACCCTCTTATGGTAAAAGCTCACAATAACATTGCACTTCTAACCCCTCCCTCTGCCCACCTGCACTTGTCCCAAGGCGGAAAACTCTCCTTCCACACAAGCAAGTGAGCCACCATTACCAACAACTGGTGAGTCCTCAACATAGTGTCCCAAGGACACAAATTTTATTTTCACTCTGCCAACCCCAAAAGGTTTCCCAGATCTTACCCAAACCAGCAGACAGATGCCAAAAAGCAAGTCCTTTCCCTGCTCACTGAGGCCAAGAGTGTGTTCCTGCAGAACAGACAGACCTAGAGTTCTACTCCAGACTCTTCCTGCTACCCAGAAAAGAGGGCACATGGCACCCCATCCTCTACATGTCCATTCTAAACACCTTTCTGGTGATAACAAAATGCTCACCCTTCAGCAGCTTCTTCCTGTGCTTTCCAAGGATGCTTGGTTAGCCACCCTAGACCTAAAAGAGGCTTAACCTACACATCCCCATCAGGGAATCCTGCAGAAAATACTTGCGTTTCAGAGCAGGATCACCACACTTTCAGTTCTCTGCACTTCCCTTTGACTTATCCACTGCTTCCAGAGTTTTCAAAAAGTGTCTGGCTCCCACCATTACATTTTGCAGGCAAAGACATATTCAAATGTATCCATACTTAGACGACTGCCTGATTCAGGCAGACAGGAAAAGCTGCTAAAGCACCTGACCTTTGTAAAGGATCTACTATCCTCCCTGGGGTATACTATCAATGAAAATCAAAACTAGTACCCTCTCAAAAAATTGTATTCCTGGGAGCAAGCCTGGACACAGCATCCCAGATGGCATGCCTTAAACCAGAAAAATAAACCTACCTGACAGCCTACTTCTCTCAGGTAGCCACCAGCACCCAGTTTATCCTCAAGGAAAATCCTGCAAGCTCTAGGGTTTATGGCTTCTTGCATTCTACTCATTCCATACGTCAGACTGCATATGAGAACTACAGTAGTACCTAAAAAGCCTTTGGTGTCAGCACTCTCAAGACCTGGAAACTTATACCAATGCTACCTTGCCTAAAAAAGATTTTCTTTGGTGGGCAACAGCATGCTACCACAACAAGAGACTTGCCTTCTCACTACCCCACACTGCCCAGACCCTCACCACAGACGCATCAGGCTATGTCTGGGGTGCACACCTGGACGGCAGGTGCATTCAGGGCCAATGGAGCCCAAATCAAATACATCTGCTTATCAACCAAAAAGAGATGCTAGCTGTTCAGCATGCCCAGACAGCTTTCAGACCCCTACTCTCCCCAGGGCCTCTGCTGATCAAAACAGACCTCACCACAGTGAGGTGGTGCATCAGCAAGCAGGGAGGGACTCACTCTTATCCTTTGTGAGGGCTCGCCATGACCCTTTGGCACACTGCGCAGCCATGCAACTACACCTGTTAGCACAATTCCTGCCAGGTCCTCTAAACTCTCTGGCAGACAACCTAAGCAGGGAATTGCTAGACCCACATGAGTGGCAGGTAGACCAAAGAACCTTCACCCTTGTAACCCATAAATGGGGCAATCCGAAGGTAGACCTCTTTGCCTCCCAATCCAATCACCAGCTCAGCAAATTCTGCACCAGGGAACCTCCCAGCAAGGTGTGGAAAGTGGATGCTCTATCCTTCCAGTGGGTAGACCTCTCGGTCTATGCATTTCCCACCTCTACCACTCATTTCAAGGGTAATGATCAAAGTAAGGGGGGGGCGAGGACGATCCTGATTGCTCCCCACGGCAGCACTGGTACCCACTACTGCGCAGCCTGCCACCATGGCACCTGTCTCGGTTCCCAACACTCTTGACCCAGAGAAATGCAGAATTTATGCATCGCCAATTGCAGACCCTCAATCTGGCAGCCTGGCTTATACTCTGACCTCTCCTCAAGCTTACCAGTCTAAGCAAACAAGTTCTAGATGTTGTACGCGGGGCCGGACGCCCCAGCACTAGAAAGTCTTATGCTGACAAGTGGAAAAG
Source organism: Protopterus annectens (assembly GCF_019279795.1). Taxonomy (NCBI): domain Eukaryota; kingdom Metazoa; phylum Chordata; order Ceratodontiformes; family Protopteridae; genus Protopterus; species Protopterus annectens. The sequence goes on along the minus strand of NC_056743.1, from coordinate 1,961,761,638 downwards.
CTTTTGCACCTAGATCCATGCTAACGGAGCTGGAACGGCACAGCCCACCCTACCTCTCATCCTGGATTACCTGGCAGATCTACTACACAAGGGTCTATCCTTCTCTTCTATTAAAATTCATGCCTCTGCCATCTCTGCTCATTTCAGCACAGAGCCACCTCTTCTCGCACCCTCTCATCTAACGTTCGTAAGAGGGGATAACTTGAGGCCATCCAGAAGAGCTCCTACGCCACCTTGGGACCCAAACTTCGTGTTGGAAAAGCTCACCCTGCCCCACTTTCAACCTGCAGCTTCAGCAGAGTTAAAATTCCTCTCTTGGAAGATGCTCTTCTAGCTGAAGTGATGGCCAGAAGGAAGGCTATCAGATTTATGAGCACTTATAACTGTAGAGCCATTAATCATTTTCCATGCTGACAGGGTCTCCCTCGGGACTAAACCATCCTTCATGCCAAAAGTGGTGTCCAGTGTGGCTCTCAATCAATCCATTCATTTGCCCACTTTTTTTCCCTAACCCACAGAACAAGGGGGAAAGGATTCTGCACTCTGTAGATGTGCACAGACAGCTCAGATTCTACCTAGATAGGACTAAATCTTTTAGAAAAACTGATCAATTGCTAGTCAGCTTCGCTGCAGGACCAGAGGGCAAGGCCATATCCAAACAAACTATTTCCAAATGGATATCACATTGCATACATTTCTGCTACAAACGTCATGGAAAACCTCCCCCCAGGGGGTCAGGACACATTCAACCAGAGCAACCGCCACCTCTGCAGCTTTCCTCAGAGGGGTCCCCACCAGGGACATCCTGGAGGCTGCAACATGGATTTCTGTTCATATCTTCATGAAGCATTACCTTCACAAATCATTTCCACCTGCCTATCTTCTACAAATCCAGGGCAGGCATTGCCACCACAGTTCTGCAGGGCATTCTAGCCATCCCCCAGTCTTCTTGACTGCCTCCACCTTTTTCTTCAGCTTTGGGAATCGATCCAAATGTGATGACTGCAACAGTGAAACGCTAAGAACATAGTACAGTTGTGTACACTTACCATCAATGTAGATGTTAGTGTATTCACTGTTGCAGTCCTGGTTTCCCTCCACTCCATCCCCTTTGTGCGTCTCTCGCTCGCTCTCTCCTTACAAGGAATTTTTGGTATTTACTTTCTACTGGTGGTGATCTTCCACCATAACCTAGCTCCTTATTGGGGGCTCCAGACATTTAGGGCAAAAACTGATGTAATGGTGTTGGCTGCTGGCTGCCTGTTTTTATACCACCGATGACCTGACGTCAGTCCTGAAGTGACAGCAACCAACACACAATTACTAAGCCTCTGGTATTTGGGCCAATTGAGGGCTACCCTGGCAGGGATAACCCAAATGTAATGACTGCAACAGTGAATACACTATAACATCTACATTTGTGTTGTGTACACAATTGTACTTTTCTGGTTAGGAAAGGTATTTTTGAACTAGGAATTTGAGTTTTAACGCACTGTCATGAGACTTAACTGTACTTTTAAACAGGAGTGTACTTTTTTTCTGTTTAATGTTCTTGAAAACTGTCAAACTATTTTTCTGTGGAGAGTGTTTTAATTTTAGTTTTGGGGATGACAGTGTATTGAAGTGTTTTTTTACTGGGAAAAATGTTTTAATTTTTTTTTTTTTGAGACTTGAGTTTTACTAGCTTGTGTGTAGTTTCTACCAGGAAAGCGGCACTATTTTCAGATTGATCATGGAATGTACTACCAGTCCCACAGTCACGCCTTCTTCCAGCTACAAAAAGAAAATTTAAGAAAACATTTGCCACCACAGCAAGCTAACAATTTGCCTCAGCTGCAGGTGTATGGCTCTGCTGTGGCCAAAACTGATTTAGACCACTTGTCTTTTACCCTAGATCCCTGTGGTGTATCACCTACAAATCGCTATGGAGTGTGAGGGTTAACCAATCCTCTACTTCTGTTGGCGTCCCCCTTATTGGTCTCTGGAGAAGACAGGAAAGATTTCCCTGTTCAGCCAGAATGTAGTGCCTTTCTCTGGGGAAGCTATTGCTGCCATCAATAAGCTTGTTTGCCCCAATTTTCCTGTTAAAAAGAAACGGAAAACTAAATGTTTATCCACTCCTGCTCAAATCCCTCTGGACAGGAGTAGTTTGTTCTGGCTGTTGGTCTGGTTCAGACTATTGATTCTTCTAAGTGGTTTCCAGTAAAAGAAAAATGGATTATTTTCCAGTAAAAGAAAAATGGATTCTTTTCCCGAACAGTTTCAAGATTCTGAATCTGGACAGGAAAATGACGAGAATGCAGGCTTTTCTCCTCAGATTTCTGATACCGGCCCAAAAGAGTACTGTCTGATTCTGCCTGTAAGATATTCCCTTTTTCTGAGACCGTTTCCAAAATATTCCTGTATTTTCAGTGGAAAAACAATGAAGTTTTTAGACAATATTATGAGCTGTTACAAATGGAATTTCTGGAACCTTCTCCCATTGCTCCTGTACTGTCAGCAGTGAAGGATGTGTCGCTGTTTGCAGTTTCCCTGAAAATCAGCCTGCTGCCCCTTAAATATCAGATTAAAGATTGTTGGTCTTTTGGGTTTTGGACAGCCATCCCAGACCTGATGCAGCAGCTATTGCTTCAGTTAATCCAGCTGCTACTAAATGTTTTAATTCCAATTCTTCTCTTTCTGACAAGGATGGTAAAATGAAGTACAGGAAAAAAGTTTCTCTCTGCAACTTTGATTTCAGAATTTGAATTGTCAGGTTCATATATTAAATGTTATTCTGACTTATCGTGAAAGTTTGAGAAATGTTTGCCTGCATTTCCTTCTTGTGAGGAAGAATATGATTTAAATGGTTTAGTTTTTTTTCTATTTCCCAGGTTGCAACTCATTGTTTAAAGTGCGTTTATGATTCTGTAGATACTTTTTTCCAGGGGTGTGGCCACTGGTACTCTTGAGTATGGTATTTTAAATTCATCTTTGAGTAGAGACTAGTTTTTGGACCCTCTGCTGCGGACGTTCGCAAAAAATATGATGAGAGGGATAAACTGATTCAGGGAATCTCTCTTATTTTTCAACTCTACTTTTGCAAATTTTGTAAGGGATTCTGTATCCCCTCATATTTTTGGCAAAAAAGAAACTAAACAGTGTAGTAAGCAAACATTTTAAAAACTATGGCAAGGGGTTCAAGAAAGAAAGCAGCGACCCCCATAATAAAGGACAGCCAAATAAGTTAGAAACATGACTGTTTAAGGGACCATGTCCTCCCCTTCAGCCCTGGCAGCCCCATATCCCTTTGAGAAAGTTTGACTCCATTTGTCTGTCTTCAGCAACAGGTAGTTTCAGGTAAATGGGTTTGGAACGTCATTCAACGAGGTTACAGATGGCAGTAGGAGGAAATTCTCCCCTTCCAGGGAGTTATTCCTTCTCTACCAGACAACCCCCCCCCCCAATCCTACAACACGTGTCTCTGGGATTAATAGAGACCATTTCCTCCTTCCCATTTGGGAAAAGGTTTTTATTCGTGGATGTTTCTGGTGCCAAAGAAAGAAAATAGACATCTATACAGTGAGGATGTGCTCAGTGTTGCAGGAGGCCAGGAAACCTAATACTAGAAAATCGTATATATAAATGGAAAATATTCTCCACAGGGTTAGCTTACTCCAAGACTCACCTGGCTGCCTTTCCTCATCTTCCACAAAGACAGGGTAACCCTTGGGACCAATCTTTCCTTCATGCCCAAAGTGGTCAATGAATTTTCTTAAACCAAGCTATTCACCTCCCAACCTTGTTTGCCAATCCTCAGAGTGACTGTGAAAGAGTTTTACATTCCCTTGATGTTTACAGATAGCATAGGTTCTACTTGGACAAGACTAAGTCTAACCAAATCTGACCAGTTGTTTGTCTCCTCCTTCCACCCCAGGGCCCTGGGGAAAGCTGTTACAAAACACTGTTTCAGCTTGGATTTCCAGGGCAGTTACCTTCTGCTGTGTACACCATGGGAATTCCGTGGGGTTCAATGTTAAAGTACACTCCACTTGGGCTATAGCTTCATCAGGAGTCTTCTTTAAACAGACACTGCCACCATTTTAGAGGCAGCAACATGGACATCTGTCCATACATTCACCAAGCATTACAAGTTGGACCAAATTTCTAGGTCAAGGACTAGATTTGCCAGGACTAGATTTGCCAGGGCTATCTGCCATGTATTTTTAGAGAATACTTCCAAGTCACCACCCTCTTCCTCACAGTGAGTTTTGGCACTCGCCCAAGAGTCCAGAACACTGCAACATGTGACTAGGACAGAATAGTTGTGTACAATCTTACCATAGCCATAGATGTCCTCTTCCATATTGCAGTATTCCTTCCTTTCCTCCCTCCCTTGTTCCTGCCTGTTCACATAATGGTCCCTTCTAGGATGGCACTAGACTTGCACAGTTTGTCCTGGGACTGTGGTCCGACTAGGGTGCTCATTTCTGAGATCTGGTGCGTGCAGATGTCACTTTTATAGCCCACGTTCCTCTAGCCACTTCAGACGTCCCATGCACCTAGCAGTGACTGCAAGCCTTTTGTATACTGGCTGGATGTTCAGGTAGCAAGACGATGAAGCCCAAGAGTCCAGAATACTGCAACATGGAAGAGGACATCTATGGTTATTCTTTCTCTCAGAATTTTCTTAAGCTCCATTATAGCACTTTTAGGTGGAGTACAAATACATGCCATTGTAATCCTCCTCCCTTGCTAGTAGCCTGTTAGCACTAAACATCTACCATTTATTATTTTTTTATCCTCTTCTGTCAGTATTGAAGCTCCTTTTGCAGTTAATGCAAGTACTGCTGTTTTCCTTTGTATCAGGTATTCCACTGAATAACCATCCTGAAAGCCTTTATTTATTAAATTCACATGTTTAGTTCTAGGTGCGTCTACTGTAACATAGTTATTTGCAGTCTATATTTTTTAATATAGTTCAGTACTTTCTTTTTTGCATTTATCTGCAAGACCATTGACATTTAAAGATATTACAGAAATCATCATTGCATTAAAAAAATATTCCCACCTTTTTATGTAGAACACCTTTTTGTCTAGTTCCAGCTTTTGTTACATGTATGTACTGTTTGACAGGTTGAACTTCTGTGCAGTTGTTTCTTATCATATCTGAGTCTGTCATATCTTACAAAACCTTTGTTTTATTGAAAGCCCTCAAAAAAAATAAAGCACACCTCAATACCCCTCCTAAAACCTATTAACTTAATAGTACTCTCTGCATCTTCAAATAGTGAAGTTTTACCCTCCTAATAGGACCAAAAGTCCCAAACTGGCAGCTGCACTCCTAGATCTGAGTTAACCTGAAGGAAAGGTTAAACATGCCAAGATGCATGGCACAGCCTGTTCTTCTAAGTGCTTAATTGGTTTTGTCTTTTCTTTATAGCCCTCCCAGCTGGGAAAACACCGGAGTGCGTTCAGCGAACATTATGTCCTAGTCGATTTATCATATTTTTTCCTTCAATCATTCTCCACCAGCTTGCAGCTAGCTTTTCTTTATTGGATTGTCTCTATGGAGATGCAACAACCAGGCAAATGTTTCTCTTTATCAGATTGTTTCCATGGAAACATGAAGACCAGCTGCAGAATTGCTACTGAGCATGCATATATTTGCTAGAAAAGCCTCCTAACAATTATTTTCATTTACGTGCTTATTTTTAAAACTTGTTACTAAATCAATCTAAGATCCTTAATCCAGTCATTTGCCCATGCAGAAATGAGAAACAGCACATATTTTTCTTTTGTCATGCTGTTTTAACCAGGCTTTTTTCATTGCATTGCCTACATTTCGTAAAACTGAATTAGAAGAAAGAGAATGGAGAGAAAAAAAAACAGCAGCACCTGTATACAGTCCCCATTACACTGAAAAGTAACGGAGAAGACCTGACTTTATAGCATGCAAAGAAAACCATATACCACATAGTACTAGTATGAAAAAAATCGCTTTACGTACAGTTAACTCTCTCTCTCCTTTTCCCTTTCCCAAAGCATTTTTGAACATTAATGACATGAAGTAGGGCATATGCTTTAGAGTCCTCCACAAGTCCAGCAGATTCTGAAAGTCCAAAATTGCCAGATTTTCTTATTCTGTCATATTTTCACACAGTTATTGCTTTGTAGTGCCACATTGTTACTGGTTTTATTACTGTTCATCTCCATCTCCCAATTCTGGTCTCCTCTTCATTTCAAACTTACTGTCTAGTCAACTCGCCTGTTCCCTTCCTTCACTTGAACATTTTCCTTTGAAAAGCTGGAAAAAGTTTCGCAGTAAGTCTCTTCCTCTGTTCTTTATTACCAGAAGAAGCAGAATCTGTTTCTATTTCACAGCTTACTTTTTTGTTGGGCAAACCTTTTTATTTCTTCCTTAGCATGTACTTCATCAAATGATTTGTCTCTCCAAAGAAGAATACTTTGAAAGACAGCTGGGTACAGCAGTTTGAATCTCACACCTGCACCTCAGCATTCCCTGAATAGTGGAATAAATTTGCTTCTCTTCTGCCTAGTGTACACAGAGTAATCATTCTCCATAAACACTCTTCTGTCTCCCATTTTTATCACTTTGTCATTTTGACAGTTTTGTCAAAATCACTTACCTCTCTGCTGGTAGGTTGCATATTTACTATTAAAGGTGTAAGTTGCTTTCTCATAGCCAGGTTTGGAGCATACAAACAATAAGCCCTTTCAACTAACAATTCCTGCTGTGGAATACCAATCCAGTTGCTTATTTGTGCTTTCATAAAATTAATGCAGTCTGTTCCTTCCAGCTTCTGTGTTATAGCTGGACATCTTGGGTTTCCCTATGTGTTTCTTCCTAAACAGTCCTACTCAAGTCAGGCTTTTCTTCATTTCATCCTCTGATTTTTACAGCTTTATCACCACATCTGAATATTTGGTTAAAGCTTCCATTTTTTCTCACCTTTTGTTTGTGTTTATATACTCATCAGTGTTTAGTTTGTTTTAACTAGGTCTATGTGCAGTTCTCTTGTATCTTCCTGTAGGTTACTGGAATTCATGTCTGGAGGTTGCAGTGCTTTTTTTGCTTAACAGCTGCGGAACTTGCCCCAGTCAGTGTTTCTTCCTTTTTTGTAGTTGATTTTTTTTTCCACGTCCACTCTATTTCCTTTTTCCTGCCATCCAGGCAATACACTTATTACAAGATGGCTACTGAAATTTACACACAAACACAAGTCTACTGGCCTTCTCTACTGATTTTTCTGTTTTTACACTAGGAAAGCTAGAATTAAGCTGTTACTCCACGTGCAACCATCTTGGAAGTCCATTCCAAAGTCATTCTCAACACCAGCACACAGGATTATGTTCCTTGGGTGTCTGCTAGGCACCTCAGTACAGAGATTTTCTTCCATAGGAAAATATAAATCTGTGTCTAGGTCTATTTCAACAGTTTTCCACTCTCAATTCCGTCACTGCAAGGGAATACCACAGGATTCTGGGTCTCATGGCATGTATGACTCTTGATACCCATACAACTCTCCACATAAGACAGATACAGTGGTATCTGAAGTCTCTGGTCCCAGCACCATCACCCATATCTTTTCAAATTCTAGTTTTGCTTAAACTTGTAGAATGGCGTTCCGTCCACACCGTAAACAAAACAGAGGTAAAAGAACGCCAACCTTCCCTCACTCCAGAACACTTCCACTGTCCATTGTCACAGCCTCCGTCCTATCAGTAAACTGAAAGACACGTCCCAGAGTGCAGATTTGGAACATGGATCACTTTGAGTCCAACAAACCCAGAGACACTTTTCCTAATCAGGCAGCAGGGCCAGCTTAGGGTCCTTCACAGAGAAGTAAATCATGTGACTCCACTGCTTCTAGTTTTGGGATTTGTTAGAAAAGATCACTTGGTGGAGACCTCAACAGTCCCTAAATCTGTCTCCTTTTCTTCCTCCCTGCTCCAAATCGGTCACCACAGACACTTTGGACTTTCTTGGGGAGCAGTATGAAAACAGATAAGTTCAAGGTATATGGACAGACAATCATATAAACATCAAGGAGATGCATGCTCTTCTCAAGGCACTCAAGTCTCTGAAGTACCTCTGGTCCCTAATACCTCTTCAAGTGGTTACAACCAATACCACAGTGATGTACATCAGTAAACAAGTGGGGAACCAGGGCGTACTCCCTTGGCAGACCTAGCCACATTAGCTTGGGATTTAGCTTTACAGCACAGTTTCTCTGCAGGCATCTTGCGTTTCATCAGAGCAAAGCTGCGGGGCTGACAAGCTGAGCAAGACAAAGGCAGACCCTCACAAATGGAAGCTAGATTGGGGGGGGGTTCCATGTATTGATCCATCTGTAGGAAGTTCAGGTAAACCATTTTGTCTCCTCGCTGAACAGTCAGCTACTTCAGGATTCCCTGCAAAAAGGCCTGAAAGACACGTGCCTTTTTGTTTTTCTTGGGCAGAAATGTTCCTATATGCTTTTACAAACCTTTCCACTCATATTCAGGGTACCTCCGAGGATTCAGAAGGAAGTTACTGTACTGTTACTGTTATACAGTGACATTATTTAAGAAAAAAATTGCTTAACTTTTCTTAAGTAATGCCTTTGTATAACAGCTCTGGTGTTCTCTGCTTTCGTTATCCTGCTGCTTTCCTGATGTACTGCACATGTGTATGGGACTTGCATTCCCATGCTTATGCAGTACATCACTCCTTTGGAAAGGAAGCAAAGGAGAAAGGCAGATAAATGTTGCTGCTTTTTTTTTTTTTTTTTTTTTTTTTAATTGAAATCTGAATATTTCAGTAATATGAGACATGGCAGAACTAACGTGGTACATTTTTTTTAGTTTTGCATAACGTACACAGTTTTCATTGTGTTTCTGCCCTGTCTCTCTTGTTCCTCTCAACTGTTCGGGTTTCAAACTTTGTACTTCTCTACCTCTTAGCTCAAGAAAACTGGAAAGCCTTAGCATATATTACAAGAAAGTCTAGGGAACTGAACTTTTTTCTATTGGTATATACACGATTTTACACGAGACATGCTGGTTGGGGGGGGGGGGGGCAGTCCACATGCACGTTTTTGCATGTTGATTACCAGTCATTATGTAATGTAAAATAAACACCTTGGTGTTCACTCTTGTCAGCAGGACCTTGTTTCTGTTGTGATAATTTACTTTATCCTTGTCCCCATTTAATTTGTCAGAATTAGAGTAAAAACAGACTGGATAACATTCATGTAGTAAATCAAAGTATTGTAATGCAAAATTTAAATAAAACTTTAAGTTGTATTCTGTATGTCTATAAATCAAAATTAGATTGATTTGACCTGGTCATAACTCAGCTTGTAACTTGTCTCGATAATTTATTAATATCTTTTAATCTGTAAGCTCAGTACTTGCATTCTTATAATAGGACAGTAAGTTTTAGGTTAAATATGAAAAGCTTGCTTCTTTAGTTTACTGCACATAAGCAAAATTTGTCTGTTTTAACATCAAACATTTCCATCTTCTGTAGTTTTAGTACAGAAAAGACATTTCCGTGTACATGTAAGTGACATCTGACATTGAAACTGACCTTTTGAAATGGAATTAAGAGCAAAATAGAAAAATTACGTCTTTGTGATCATTGTACATACTAGAGGGAAAGGATGCATTGCTAGGATATTTTAATATATAAATATCACATGTATAAAGACCATGATGCTCCAAGCTTGAGTACCATTCTGTTCACTAGACACAACCATGTGTATGTATTTTTAGTTCATCTCTGTCATCGACTTCAGCTGCACTTAGAACATTGCTTGATTGGGTTGTACTTCAGCAGGTCGATCATTTCTAAAGTCAAACTGTAACAATCCACAGCAACAATAACTGCATTAGGAGGGTGCTGGGAACAGGCAGCCTCTGCAGTCAAGTGTCCGGAAGGGTCTTGTACCCTGAGACTCGAGCTCGCAGAGATATCAAAGAATCTGCACTTATTCTCCGGGAGGACTCCAATCATCCTGACTTTTCAATTGCCTCACTCTGGAGATGTTTTGGGGGAGGTTTTCCCTTCATGTCCAAGTGTGGAGACACCACTCTTAAGTCATATTGGAAGGGAGATGATATCCATAAGTTAGTCAGTTCCCCTTTCTCTCCTTTCCCTAAATTCTGCTATCTTTTCTGGATGTCTTAACCTGTCAAACTATTGGTAAGAAATGGGGAGATGTTATGTGATCCTATCTCGCCTACATTCAATACTGATGGGCTCGGAGCCGATCCCTCTGCTCCGACTCGGCACACTATGCTATAGAGCGAGGCCTCTTATTGGCTGAGCTATTTCTTATCCCAGGATGCACCACCACTAATCCCCCAGATCTCGTTTGCCGCTTACAAGCTAGGACGTGGTCTCAACTTGGCTGGGCTAAGTACTGTTTTATTCAGGCTTTTCCTGTCAGGAATTTGCTTATTTTGAACCCAAAAGCTGTTTTAACAGCTGTTGTTGTGATACGAGTGCGTTTGAGTTTATCTGTTGAGGAATTTGTCTTTTTTCGTTAAGGGAAGGTTTCCCGTTTAAGTTAGAGGGGCCTTCCCCTATTTGTTATTTCTAGCGTTTTATTTGTGTGTCAAGTACCTGCTTAAGTTAGAGGGTCTTGACCCTCCTTTTTTCTGTGTTTTGTGCGTTTTTAAAAAAAAAAAAAAAAAAAAAACTGTATATTTTTACTTAAACTTGCTAGTTTTTTGTCTTTCTTGATCTTAGAAGTTTATTAGCATGTCTAAAGAGCCATCGGCTCCACATAGACCCTCTGGGTTTAAAAAGTGCGCGAGGTGTGGTTATAAGATGTCCATAACGGACGACCACTCCTCGTGCGTTTATTGCTTAGGCGCCAAGCACCTACAAGAGTCATGTAGCGTGTGTCACGCCTTTTCATCAAGAGTCCTCCAGGAGAGGAAGAACAAATTAATTCTAAAAGGGTTGATTAAGCCATCCTTCGAGGAGGCTTTATCTTCTTCCTCTCCTTCAAAAAAGAAAAAAGCGTCGGCTCCGACCAGTCTGTCGGAACCGACTGCCAAAAAACCTAGGCAGGCTTCTCCATCGGCTCCACGGACTTCGGAGCCGAGGGCGGAACGGTCTGCCTCGATGCCTCCAGTCTCAATCCCTCTGGTTTCGGAGCCGAGGACTGGGGCATCGAGAGGCGGGTCACCTTCATCGGCTCCACTGATATTGGAGCCGATGAGGGTTGCCAGCTCAGACTCTTCCCCTTCGGCGCCGAAGTCCTCATCGGCACTGAGGGAAATTGCTCTGAGATCTCCCTCGGAACCGATAGTAATAGAATCCATTCGGAGCCGGTCCCCTAGTCCTATGGAGCCGATGGAGAAATCGGTTCAGGCCCGATCGGTGTCATCTAGATCCTCCAAGATGTCTGATTCGGACATCGACAGGGTACTCCTAAGACTCTTCCAGTCTCCGGTGTTTCAAAAGTTAGTTTCGGCTCCAGCCCATTCGGCTTCAGAGCCGATGGTCCACCCTGCTACTTTGGTTCCTCCTCCAACAGCCTCAGCACCGTTGGAGCCGGTGCTGGTGGAACCGATGGAGGTTTTAGGGTCGGGCCCGACCCTTACTCCAACTCCGGCTCTTGAGTCGGAGTTCGGTACGCGGACTTCTTCTGTCGGCCACGGGGGGGACGCTTTGGGACTTTTGTTTTCGGTCCCAAGCCTTCCTCTCGGTGCGTCGGCTGCGGGAGTGCCGTCTACCATCGTGGCCACGGAGGTGGGACCCTCCCAGGATTCTGGTGGTCCCGCCTTCAGGGCTTTGAGGAGTGCGTTAGCCAAATCGTCTTTGGCTACCTCCACGGTCTCCCCAGCTCCTTCCCTGCATACCGAGACTGGGTCTTTGGCAGTCCCCCTGTCCTTAGACAGCGGAGCCCCGGGGCCTGAGGTTACCCCCACTGGGGTTTCCCCCCCTCCTGGAGGTCCTTCTGAAGCTTCTTCGGAGGAACCCCCCAGGAAAAGATCGTGCAAGAGGAAGCACGTTGACTTCCCTGATGAGTCTCTTACATCAGACACTGATCTCGATGATGCAGAAGGGTCCCCTAAGTCGTCCTCAGATGATGTCTCCTTTGCAGACATCCTGGAAGCCCTTAAACAACGAGGCGGCTGGCAATCCAAACCCCCTTCTGCTGATAAGTCGGTGTTCCTTAAGGTCTTCGGGGCTCAGCCCTCCGCCTCCTGGGTGTCTCCGCCCTTCGATGAGCTCTTGGACTTGATCTGTCGAAGGGCGTGGGAACACCCAGACTCTGTGGAACCGGTGCCTGCTCGTCCTAATAAGTTCCTGTCAGCACCCCCGGAAAATGAGTTCCTGACTAAAGGTGTGGCTGTAGATGCTTTGGTGGTGGCATCTGCTACCCAGCAAGATGTAGCAGAGGCTTCGACGTCCGTCCATCCTCCTAATAAGGAGTCTAGGAGCATGGATCGGTATGGTAAGCGCACCCTAAGTTCAGCGGCCTTTACATTAAGGTCCTTGAACTATCTCACGCACTTCACCAGATTTCAGAGGGATCTGATTAAAGAACTTTCCGATACCCTCTTGGGTAACCTGCCTGAGGAGCTGGCCCAGACGGTTGGCTCTCAGCTGGCTACATTGTCGTCCATTTCAAACTCGTCCATGAGGCTCATTTCTTATGCGGCCGAAGGGGCGAGTAGAGCGGCGGGTACAGGCATTGCTCTACGAAGACAAGCCTGGCTCCGCCTGTGTCATTTTGCGGAGGCCTTTAAGTCTTCCTTTGCCAACGCCCCCTTTGATGGGTCCTCCCTGTTTGGACCCAAGGTAAAGGACACACTGACCCGCTGCAAGCAGGAAGGTAAGACTTTGACTGCCGTAGGGGCACGATTTTCCACTCCCTTTCGGCCTTACCCCAAGGCTAAAAGAGGAGGGAAAATGTGGTTCCATAGATCTCAGAAGTCTTACCCCTCAGCAGGACGATCCCCCTTCCAGAGGCAGGGGAGGGGGGAATTCATCCGGAAGACGCCGTCCCAGAGGCGGCAGAGGCCCTCGCAACACTGGAGACCGCGAGTCCTTTCGTGGCTCTTCAGCCTTTCACAGTCCCTGAGGGATTGCCCGACTGTGCAGCTCCGGAGCCAGTCGGGGTCGTTTTCAAGCACCTAAAAGCCTGGGAAGGTATCACTCAGGACCGATGGGTACTTCGAATTATCGCCGGAGGTTACACCATCCCTTTCTCTCACTCTCCACCTCAGTCCAAAAAAATCCCGGACCCGCCACCCAGTCAACGGGAAACTGCAGCCTCAGAAGTTTCAAAGCTGCTGCAAAAAGGAGTCATCCAACCGGTCCCCTCAGACCAGATCGGATTAGGGACTTACTCAAGATTCTTTTTGGTGCCAAAAAAGACCGGGGACTTGAGACCCATTTTGGATCTCAGCATTCTAAACCGTTCAGTCAAAAAGTCCAAGTTCCGAATGGTCACCCTACAAACCATTCTCCCATTGCTGGAGAAAGGTGTTTGGATGTGCTCCATAGATCTCAAGGACGCTTATTACCATATCATGGTACATCAAGCGTCCAGGAGACATCTGCGCTTCAGCCTAGGAGGCAGTCATTTTCAGTTCCGCGCGCTGCCCTTTGATCTCACCACAGCCCCCAGGGTGTTCACCAAATGTTTGGCGGTCGTGACTGCTCACCTGAGAAGTCTAGGATTCCAGGTGTTTCCGTATCTAGACGACTGGCTCCTAACTGCCACCTCCAAGCATCTACTATTGCGGAGCCTTCAAGCCACTATATCACTGGGCAATTCCCTTGGAATCACCTTCAATTGGCCAAAGTCTGTGTTGCTGCCATCTCAACGCATAAGATTCATAGGGGTAGAGATAAACTCAAACCGAATGCGGGTCTATCTACCTACAGACAGGATACAAACTATACAGGCTCAAGTTCGAGCCTTACTTCCCAGATCCAAAGCCCCAGCCAGAATGGTCCTGCAGCTATTGGGATCCATGTCCGCCACGGTTCTTCTAGTCCCCCTGGCAAGGTTGCACATGGGAATTCTCCAGTGGCTTCTTTCAGCTCAGTGGTCCTTTCAGGAACTCCCTCTGTCACCTCATATGGATCACGGAAACCTGCAAACGGGACCTTCGCTGGTGGCTAGTACCCTCCAATTTGGATCAGGGACGACCCTTTGTTCCACCTCCTCCTGCGGCCACTTTGACCACGGACGCCTCCCAGATGGGGTGGGGGGGCATTCCCTGGGCAGGTCAGTCCAAGGCAAATGGCACCCAAAAGAGACCCTACTTCATATCAGCATCCTAGAAATGAGGGCGGTGCTTCTGTCCCTTCAAGCCCTTCACGATCACCTTCCCCAGGGCGTAATTGCCATTCACTCAGACAACATGTCAGTTGTCTGGTACCTGAACAAACAGGGAGGGACCAGATCCTATCCCCTTTGCAGAGAGGCCATGAGAGTTTGGGAATGGGCAGTGTCGACCAAATGCTTTCTAGTGGCTACTCATATCCCGGGCAAGTCCAATGTGATAGCCAACAGACTGAGCAGAACCATCCTCTCTCCTCACGAATGGTCTCTGAACATTACAGTTGCAAATCAGATTTTCAGCAAATGAGGAGTTCCGTGTTGCGACCTCTTCGCGACTCCACTGAATGCGAAGTGCAAAAAGTTCTTCTCCCTAACCCCGGCTCCGGGGAAGAGCCCCATGGACGCACTAGCCCGTCCTTGGCCCACCGGCTTGCTTTATGCCTCCCCCCCCACCCAGTTCCTCTCCTTCCCAGGGTGATCCAAAAGGCATCCCTCTTGGGGAGCAAAATTATCTTAGTTGCTCCTTACTGGCCTCGTCAAGTATGGTTCCCTTATCTTCGGAAATATGCTCTGGAAGGTCCATGGTTCCTGGATCAGATCACAGACCTCTTGGTTCATCAGTCGGGACTATTCCACCAGTCCCTACACACCTTAAAATTGACGGCTTGGCTCCTCCTCTTCAGACTATAGTCAGGAGTCATACATTGGATCCAGAAGTTGTACACATCTTATCTTCAGCCCACAAGTCTGCTACAAAGAAATTGTATTCTAGCAAATGGAAAAGATTTGCTATTTGGGCTCAACTCCGGGGCCTGGATCCCATCACTATTCCCGTATCAGAAGTGCTAAAATTTCTAACTTCTCTTTTCAATCAAGGCTCTTCAGTCTCTACCATCAAGGTTCAATTGGCAGCTATTTCCAATTTTCACGAATCTATAAACCCACCTTTAATGAGCAACAGATTGTGTAAGACCTTCTTGAAAGGTGCTGCGCTTTTAAGACCTCCGATTTCTCATCCTGCTCCTCCATGGGATCTCGGTGTGGTTTTACGTGCCTTAACTTCCTTCCCCTTCGAACCGGCAGCGACGTGATTTAAAATTTCTGTCGTGGAAGACTGCCTTTCTGGTGGCGATTACTTCTGCCAGAAGGGTTTCAGAGCTTCAAGCTTTGTCTGTAAAACCTCCGTACTTGGTTTTTCACAAAGACAGAGTATCTCTCAGGCCAAATCCCTCCTTTGTCCCTAAAGTTTGTTCCAGTTTCTGCCTGCAACAATCATTAGAACTTCCAGTCTTTTTTCCGAAGTATTCTAACAAGGCGGAATTCATATTCCACACATTAGATGTCCACAGGCAGTTGCATTTTTATTTAGATAGGACTAAACAAACAAGGAAAACAGATCAGTTGTTTGTATCCTTTGCAGACAATAAATTGGGCAAAGCCGTCACAAAGGTCACTATTGCCAAATGGATCAGGGACTGTATTACTCAAGCTTATTCTTATTCTAACAAAGAGCTTACCACCTCTGTCAAAGCTCATTCTACAAGGGCTATGGCTACTTCGATAGCTTTTCATTCTAAGCTTGCCATTAGTGACATTTGTGCTGCGGCTACATGGTCTTCCCCGCACACTTTCATTTCCCACTACAAATTGGATGTGGCATCTAGAGGACGAGCTTCATTTGGTTCCACAGTGCTCAGGAGTGTTTTCCAATGAGCCACCCAGGATTTAGGTGCTAGGGACGCTGTCCCATCAGTATTGAATGTAGGCAAGATAGGATCACATAACATCTTTTAGTTATGTACTTACCATAACTTTAGATGTTTGGGATCCATCTCGCCTACATTCCCAATAACCCACCCTCCTTCCCCCTTCCTTGGAGATCGGAGGATATCAGAAGGTCCGAATCCTGTTGTTTCATCTTGAAACATCTAACAATGTTATATAAACAAGTTGTGCATGTGTGCATGAATGCGGACAAACAAGATCTGGGGGATTAGTGGTGGTGCATCCTGGGATAAGAAATAGCTCAGCCAATAAGAGGCCTCGCTCTATAGCATAGCGTGCCGAGTCGGAGCCGAGGGATCGGCTCCGAGCCCATCAGTATTGAATGTAGGCGAGATGGATCCCAGACATCTAAAGTTATGGTAAGTACATAACTAAAAGTTAAAGCTCCTCAACAAAGAATAAACCAGGAAATACCACTATACCAGGAAGCCCTAGGATAATTTATTTTCTTTTCCATGCCAAAGAAAACAAAGGACGTAATGCATAATGCATTTGTATTCAGTCTTTTGAGTGGTCATGGGTGCAGTCCATCCTTCCATATTTTTCCAAAGGAGACGAGATTTGCTATTTTTACTTCCAAGTTACACACTTGCACACACAAATAGCCAAGGAGTCATGGAGGTTTGTATGCATCCAAGTTGGAGCGTGTCTGCCTCCATAGTGCTTACCAAAAGCATAGCAGCAGTTGCAGCCCATTTGTAGCTGCAAAGAATCAAACTCTTCCCCTGTCCTAGATTACTGACTCCTAACTTGTACAATTTCAATTTCAGGATGATCTGGGTTGCAGAAAGGAGCATGACACCACAGAGGACTCTAGCTCTGACTAGTGAATGAGAAGCTTCCTGTAACAAGGGTACAGGGTTAGAATATTTCCACTTTAATTTGCTTGCTGTGTTATTTTGAGCAAGTCACTTAGCCAGACAGTGCTTTGGGGTAATTTAGAATTTGGGCAGTTTTGTAGAGGTCAGACTCCTTGCCTTTTAATGCCTCTTGATCTGTCAGCCAGTTGGTCACAATCTGTATCTTTTATCTGTAGGGTACTCAGTTGTGTGCAGTCTTTGTTTTCTATCCAACTGTTTCTCTCATTCCTTGTCTGGAAGGTCCTGCTGGAGATGCCATAGCCAGTCAATGAAAGGATGAACTCCTTTATGCTTTCCCCCATCTCATCTGATTAAGGGTTGTTTAGAAAGTCTAGAGTCTGGGCCAGTATACACACTCATTTTTCCTTTTGTACAGTGGTTTACTGTACCTTTGTTTTCCCATGTAACTTAGGGGGATCCCTTGATGTCCACCAAAGGCAAGACACCCAGAAGGATTGCAAAGTGAACCTACCTGCCTTCTGTAGCTTTTTGTAAAAGGATGGGGTCAGTAGGCCGATCATTTTCCTCTTGCGTCAGTTATAAATGTTCCCAAACGTGGGGTCTTTGCAGTGTGGAGATGAATGAGGAATAGAATTTTCTTCATCCATATCATCTGGGGAATCTAACAAGCCTAAAAGACTCCAAAGAAAGTCTTGTAACTGACTCCAGTGGTGAAAACTATGTCCCCTGACCTTGGTACCAGTGTTCAGGGTCACAAGGACATAGAACTAGAAATCTCTGTATTGACCTTAACACAGACTGACATTAGTATCTGGAAGCAGGTTGTGGTCCCAGTCCACAAGTCAGGCCCTTTCACAGACTTCAGTAATTATATAGCAGGTCATCTCACAAGTTTGTGCAAAGTGATCAAGAGCATCTTTGTGGAATAAATTAAAAAAAAAAGGAAAACCTTTCCTCATGACCTAACCCAACACTGTTGTATTTAAGTTATTTGCTTACTGACTTATCTATCTGAGACTGGAGCTCATAGAGATGTCCAAGAAGCTGCAGTCATCTCCAGGGAGGACTGCAGCTGTCCTGACATCCTGTTTGATTGTCCCACTCTGAAGATGGTCTGGGTGAGGTTTTCCCTTCATAATGAAGAGTTGTAGCTTCT
This sequence comes from Protopterus annectens, assembly GCF_019279795.1. Lineage (NCBI taxonomy): Eukaryota > Metazoa > Chordata > Ceratodontiformes > Protopteridae > Protopterus > Protopterus annectens. Next base: position 1,961,743,576 of record NC_056743.1, on the reverse strand, counting down.
TTCGTAGGGGAGAAGTGAGGTGGTATTGATAATGGGGGAAATTTGGCCAAGGCATCAGGGAACGTCCCCTTCTCTTGGTAGTTGGGGGAAAGAAGTTACACATCCCAATTTCCCATTTCCTGTCTAGGTGTGGAGGCAGCCACGAGGAACAGGAAGAAATTATGGCTGATTCAGCTTTGGCTGGAAATGAAGTGAAGGTTGATGAAAATATAGCTGAAATGGTAGAATCATAACCAGAATTTGACAATGTGGGTGTAGGGAAAAAAACGTGATATTGGAGGAAAATGAGATTATAGTTGTAATAGAGAGTTTCAGAACTTTCAGAGGAGATTGAAGGAGAGACTGTTACCATGGAGAAATGCATAATTACAACCAGAACCAGAAAGTAGAGCAGCAGTTTCATGGAGTGACATCGTGGAGAAAATAGAAGAAAATGAACACTGTGCTAGAAAAAGTTTGAGACAAAAACTTATGCACAAACTGGGAGAGGGAGCAAAGAAGAAGTAAAAGAAACAGAAAAAGAAATATGCGGTATGTGTCGGCTGTAAGAAACAGAAAAAGAAATATGCGGTATGTGTCGGCTGTAAAAAAAAAAAAAAAAAAAAAAAAAAAAAAAAAAGTTTGGACAGGTATAAGTTTTGGGACTCTGTCATAGCACCTCTGGGTGTCAAAGCAAGAGGTAAGAACATTAATTTTAATTGAGACATTTTGTGACTTGGTATTTGAGACTGGGCAGGCTATGGAAAACTTTTTGGGTGCATATGGACAAAAGAAAAATATTTATCCATGGTCAGAATGTCGTGCAAGCTTTTTACAGACTAAGAATAATTCAGTTTAGAACTGAAGTTGAAACAAAAGAACTGAAAACATTTGTTAACTATATGTAAAGAAGTAATGGACACTACAAAAGTATGTGATGAAAGAGGACTATGGATTGGGGGATGAGAATGTGGAGTAGTACTGAAAATGAAAAATGATAATGTTATGCATGTACCTAGTATTAATGTTCATGGCAATAACGGTTTTGTAAAGTACAGGGGTCAACCAAAAAACGTTTTTGTGGAAAAAATTATCCTTTAATCAATGAATGTGATAAAAAAAAGCTGCTAGTTATGTGGTAAAACAGGGCATAATGCAAAAAGTGCAAAAAATGTGGCAATACTGGCCATTCATGGCTAGAATGTGAAATGAATGTGCAAGAAAATGAAATTATACAGGATAAAGAGAATGTGTTGCACAAGAAAATCTACAAAAAGAGGTAAAAAAGAGTTAAAGGAAAAGAAAATTCAAAAATATGCTCATTAGGAAAGGGATAAATATTTTATTATACTAACTGTTCTTAGCCGAAAGTATTGGCTTTAAATGTGAACAGTATGAATAATCTTAAAAGGAGACTAGGTATATTACAATGGCATGCTGCAGTAGATACACATATTGTTTTAGAAGATATATTAAACTTTGGGATGGTGTGGTAGTTCGGAACCCGGGGAAAGAAACCTGCTCGGGCATATTTATATTATGTCCAGAAAGCATTAAACTATTAGATGCAACCATAGTGGAACTAGGCTGAACTATGGTAATAGACGTGAGGTGGAAAAATGTGTATAGAATTTTAGCTTTATATGCATATGTAACAAAAAAGAGAGAGATGATATTTAAAAATATTCTTGAATGTTTGTGTAAATATGGACATTATAGTAGTGGGTGATTTTAATTGTAATTTAAGGAAAAATAAGCACAATTGTGATGTTAAAATGGCTAAAGAAATTGAGATGTGGAAAGTTAAGTGTATGGGAGAATATAACCACTGGACCTATAAAAGGAATGAAATTAGGACAGAAATTATTTTTAATATCTGATAGTTTTAAAGTTATAAGAAAGAAAATTAGGTATGCTGGATTTTCAGATCATGTGGCAATATGGATTAAAGTAAAGGAAAATGAATATATAAGAATAGGAAAAAGAATAGAGAATTAATGAAAATGAATTGTATTTAGAGGGAAAACCTGTGGAATTATGGAAAAATCATACGACTATGAGGGAGTTTTAAGAGACTTGGGCTGCTTGGCGTAGTGTGAGTAAAATAAAAGAAGGAAAAATAAGAATTAAAAATAAAGAAGGTACGCAAATAAGACAGCAAGAAGGAATATGCAAAATAATTAAAGAATATGTTTTGGAATTATTTGAGAGAAGAAAACCTAGAATAAATTTATAAAGGTGAAAAATTAAGTAAGGAAGATGAGTATTTAGAACAAAATATAACCATGAAAGAATTGAATGAAATTCTAAAAGATATTAACATGAATTCTGCAACAGGACTGGATGGAGTTGAATATGGTATATATAAAGAAATGAGTGTGTCAAAAAATAATTTTTATAGAAGTTGTGAATGAGTGGTTAGAAACTGGAATTAAAGAAAGAGATGTACAGGAGTTATAAAAATATCTAAAAAAGGAAATGGAGAAGATACAATTGGAGACCTGTGACACTGAATAATACAGATTATAACATTTATGAGAATAACAAAAAGGTTACAGAAAAAAATGGAGAAAATATATGACCAAAATGTATTTGGAAGAAAAGGAAGTCAAGAGTAATAGATAAGAGAATGAATTTATATAAAAATATAGAAGCAAAGGTTATGATGGGGTTATAAGTGAAGTTTGTGATGCTATTCAATATAATTCATTATGGGGAATTTTGCAGGCATATAATGTAAGCAAAAAAATATTAGAAGTAATAGTCTGTATATGAAAGGAAGTATGTGAAACTAACTGTAAATGGCTAGATTGAGGAGGAAATAGAATGTGTAGTAAAGCAGGGCTGCCCAGCTAGTAGTGTAATTTTCTCAGCTATGAATGCAACAGTGAAGAAAATTAATAAAATGTCTAGTAGTGCTGGATACAAAATGAAGTAAAATTATCTATAATGTATAGTTATGCAGATGATATTTTATTAATTGTTAAAAGTATGGCTGGAAAAAATAAATGAAAAATTAAGTATACATTTTTTTAAAAGAATTGGTTTAAGTATAAATAAGGAGAAAAGTAAATGATTTGGTTTTGAAGGTATGATAGGAGGTGTTGAGTTCAATGAAAAATATATAGCTATATTAGGAATAACATTTGGAAGGAATGAATACAAACAGTAGGATAATGTACTCAAAGTAGTAAAGGCTAGGACTAATTTTTGGAAATTGTAGATTTTCATATAGAAAAAAAACATACTTGTTGAACACCATGGTAATAGGAAAAATTGCTTATGTTGCTAACATCTATATGATGCATATCAAGTACGAAAAGGAATTGGTGATTATATTCTGTTTTATATGGGGCTCTAGATTGAATCCAGTCATGAGAGATTCTGTATATGAAAGAGCAAGGAGGTTTGGTTTTAATAAGCCCTTTAGTACATGCAGCATCTTTAATTTTATATAAGGTATTAAAAAGAATTGTGAAGAAAAATAAAAACTTAATAGAAATGATACTATATTATAAATACAAAGAATTGTGGGAAGGAATGGAAGTTAAAAAAATGAAGTAAAAGCATTGTGAATGAAGAAATGAAAGAATGCCAAAACAAAATTGCGTTCTGGAAAATAAAGAATATAGGTGAGAAAAATAGAAAGGAATGGTACTTAGTATTATGAAGGGATTTTATTGTATACTGATCCATGGAAAGATTTAGCAATAGATAAGAAAAAAGCCATAATGATGAGATATAACTATAAAAAGATTAAAGAATTTTATGATTTTTTTTATGGAGATTGTCTGTTAGAAAACTGCCAGTGAAGGCAAATTTGCCAAACCAAAAAAAAAAAAAGCAATATAGAATATGTAAAAAATGTGGAGAGTTGGACTACTGAGCATGCATTTTTGAAATGTGAAAGAGTTAATTTGTGGAAAGAAATATCTAAAGATAATGGGGTGAAAAGTTTTCTTAAAATTTGAACAAATATGGACATAATATAATTTGGTTATTATGGTAAGCGTAAACAGGAAGAGGAAGAAGTGAAGAAAATGGACAGAGTAATTTGTCTCATGGACTATATGGAACGTGAGACTGTGAAATTAAATACAATGGAAAATGGACTTTGACAAAGATTTTGGAAAAAATAATGTTTTGGTTGTGGATAAGAGTTTTGGGGGAATGCTTAAATTGAAGTATATAATGTATGAAGATTTGTAAATAGATGTAAATGTATATATTTAAATAATATGTAATGTATATATCAATGAAAAACACCTTCTCACCATTGAGTGGATCCCATTTTGGAGGAACACTTATTTTCCATTCCAGGCGCAGAGGTGGCCCAGAGAAATGGGGAGGCAAATGGAGGGAGGAGAAGGAGATGGGAGTGGTGAATGAAATGGAAGAGAAAGCAAATATTGAGACCGAAGAATGTGTGTGGGATTCTGAGGAAATCTTTGAAAGAAAGCTGATGGAGAAGAGTCGCCAAATGGTGGATGTGCAATTACAGTCCTTCAGTGGTTCCTTAAATGTTGGTGCAGAGTGAGAGAGAAAGTAGATGTTTTTTGAGGGTACATTATATAGAAAATACAAGAGGAGAATGCAGAGAGAATACTGAAGAGTAATGATGAAATGGAAACGAAAACATACAGAAAAAGTAAAAGATGGAAAAAGTGGAGTAGCAGAAAAGAAGGCAGACAAAAATTGAAGTATGTGGTAAGGATTCAAAGTAAAGGCATTTAACAGGGAAACTAACTTCATGTATACTTCATCTACAGTTTTGAATAGAGGGATAAAAAGACTTTGAAAGGACATTTGAAAACTTTAGTTAACATAGCAAACAATTATGACAAAACGGGTTTATGGACTGGTGGCTGGGATTGTAATACTGTGTTAATAACAAAGAAAGAAAAATTATGTATACCAAGCATGGTAAATGTGAAGGGGAAATAGGGGCGTCTTAAAATATTGGGGACAACTCAACCATTTTTTTGTGCAAAAAGACATTTGATAATTAACAGTGACCAAAGCAAGTTATATTTATGGGGAAATAGGACATGATGCAAAAAATGTGTATTGAAATGTTATACATGTAGCAGAATTGGATATTTATGGGTGTATTGCAGAAATGGAAAAAGACGAAAATGAACAAAGAAAAAATAGTAGAAAAAAGAAATTAGATGAGTAAAAAATAGAAAGCATAGAAGGTTCTGATAATTACTGATGAAAGACATAAATTGGGAGGTAGTTAAAGAACAAATAGAATTCTGTATGTAAAAGGGTAAAAAATGAACATTTAAATGGATAAGTACAAAAAAAGAAAATGGATGAAAATTAGTATATACAATTAATGATTGAGAGTTGGTATAATGGTTATGTTTGACTCCGTCACAAGGTACAATGTCTTAAGTCTTACCTTTGGGTGGCAAATTGGCAAGGCTTAGAATGGCCTATTAAGAAAGCTACCCAAGTAAATAGCTATGAAATTATAAAACTGTAAATCTACAGAAAAGGATAAATGACAATGTTGAGTGCTTTCTTTAGATGTGAATAGTATTAAGAATATAGTAAGAACAGAGATTTTGGAGTTGTGTACTACATGTGATGTAGCTGTAATTATATTCGAATACACAAGGTTTTTAACAAATGAAAGATTACAGAGAAACTATGGGGAGGAAAAAATATTTGGAATTTGGGAATGAGATGTTCTGGAATGGCTGTACTGCCTATAAATACAGTAAAGATATTGGAGGCAATTTGAGCAAAAATGGGGAGGTTAATCTTTGTAGATATAAAATGGAAAGAACAAGTATACAGCATTGCATTATATGCTTATACTAATTTGTAAATAAAGGGAAAGCTTATTCCATGATATTTTAGACTGTGTAGTGATAAATCTGAGTATTGTAATAACATGAGACTTTTTAATTGTGATTTAACAGGCAAGCTTAAAAAGAAAGGAAATGGCATAAGAAAATGTTAGAAGTTGTAAGATATGGTAAGTTAAAATTTTGGGACAAAAATCCATGAACTTACGAAGAGGTGTTTTTAGAACTGAAAGATTATTTTATAGTACAGGAGAACGGAAGGTAGTTGAAACAGGTTATTCTGATCATCTTGCAATATGGCTAGAGATAAAGGAAAAAAGGAATATATATAAACAGGCGAAGGAATAAAAAAGATAAATGAGAAGGCATGGAATGAAGGAAAGAGGTGATATGTAATACAGTTGTGAAGAGATCATACTACTATAAGAACATTTCATAAAAATTAGTGTGAATGGTGGATACCTCCCTCTGCTTCATCATCCCTTTCCACTTTGATTTATAACCACCTGATTTTGTTACATATATATGAACCTTAACTTGGCTCTAAAATATTCATACAAGCCAGACAATCCTAAACCATCTTATTAATTGGGGAGAATCTTCTTATTCCACTTAATTTTCACCTCTTTACCTCCCAAGTAAATTATTTCAACTTTTATTAAGTACTGTATACTACTACGTCTGGTTGATAAAAAAAAAAAAACCTGATCCACATGTAAAATTAAAGGGACTAAAATGTTTTCACTGCGTGTATCTTACTATCCATACCCATAAACAGTAGCTACCAGTTTCTCCTTTTATTTTCAAACTTACTTTCATTTTCTCCTTTAAAGGTTCACACTTGTATACAGGTACTATGTCTGAAGATGGTAAATCGTTTCAATTAATTTGACAGTATTCTGCATTGTCTTTTTATGGTGACATTTCTTCACTGGGAATTAGCAGACTAAGCACTTTATGAAACCTATTCATACTAATACTACAGGATTTTTATTTCTTTTAAATATGCAAGTTGTGAGTTCTGTAATGTTCATTTGGAAAAAAAATGTTTAAACAAAAACTAATTTATTTAATGTGTGGGGGGGCAAGCCCCTCCCTGCTATTTATATATACCAACTCTGGGATTCCACAATAGTGAGAGGGGAAAATTCTATTTACAAGATTTTTTGTTTTAGACATTTTTTGTTGCAATTTTTTTCAGTCAAATTGCATGGAACCATGCTAGACACATTAGTACCAAGTAGTAACTCTGATCCTTTCATAATTTATATTTAATTTATGTGTTGTTGGTGCTGGCAATGTGGTTGTTACCTTAAAACTTTTATCAGTGAAAACAGCTGTCCTAGTGCTCCTTTTGTTTTATTTGCATTGACATTGACAATGTAAGAACAATCCAAAAAGAAAATACAGTGAAAGGTCATAAATCCTGTTTTACGCACAAAGTACGCAGTAAAATAAAAATAGAATAAAGCCAGAAGACTCGGACAAAATCCAATAAGTGCTTTTACTTTGAAGCCACTGTTAAAGGCTTTAAATGAAAAAGTTTGATCATGTGATTTATAATTTATACTTAAGTGGTTGAATTTTAATTGTATGCATGACTCGCCTGAAGAAGCCTGAGTGGTGAAAGCCTTGTACTTGCGAATACACTTGTATTGGAATTTGTCTGAGTCTTCCAGCTTTATTCTATTTTATTTGACATTGGCAATGTCTTTTGGATCAGAATAGGGGGCACCCTTGTGAGTAAGTTTTGAGCAATGTAGGGCATTGTTTTTTGTTTTGTTTAGTTTTTTCTTTTTTAATGCAGGGAAACATATTTATAGTTAACGTTGTCTTCAGAGACCAGTACAAGTTTGTGATCTCCTTTATTGGACCTGATGGTGAGTGTTGCATTTTATTGTGTTTATGATGTTATTCTCAAGAGGAGAATTTTTTATTTCAGAAGTTTCAGAGGTGTGATGGGTTATAAACCTGTCCCTTCCATCATGTTTTACCTGTTGAAGATTTACATCTCCATTTCTTCTATTGGTGAAGATATTGGAGTTCGACAGCAGTAGGGCATCCTGGGCAATCTGGTTTCTAATTTCCGCTGTAAGCGAGACCGAGATAGCCCTTCAAAAGTTTATAAAACACTGAATGAAGGGATAGATTTTCCATCCTTTTTTGATAGCGCAGTAGATCTATTAAATAATTTAAGAATTTTTCTTATGGCAGTAGACCGCCAGGATGGTTTGTTTTTGAATATTCTGTAGTCATAGAGCTAGCAAGGTTAAGGAAGGTTCAGTCATCCATGAATTTTGATATTTTAGCACGGAATAGGTTGAGTCTTTAAATTCAGTGAGTTGTGCTGAGTTTAAAAAAGGTTACAAGTTTATGGTCAGTCTTCATTGGGAAAGGAGCAGTAGTGCAAGTTGCAGATGTATTTCTTTGTGGAGCTCTGGGGAGCTGTGGGTTTATTGTTCTTAGCAGTTTGTATACATTGAAGAACATTAAGTGGCATTAAAATCCTTTCAAAAGAAAATTAAGCATACACCCCAGTAGTTCAGTAAAGGGCAGTTTTTTTGACTCAAGAATTGTTTTGAAATAATTTGTCCCTGTTTTTGAAGTATCCGGATTTGCGTGGGATAAAATTTGCCTTGTTTGACCTATCCAGCTGATTTTTGAAGTTGCATTGTGATGAATGCCTTTTTTGAAGGGTGCAGCTGATTTTTAAAAATGCACGGGATATCCCCCCACCCTTTTGTTTTTTCTTCTTTGAAAGTCACCAGATTTTTTAAGTTACATGGGATCATTTAGTTGACCCAAAAGTTACTTTTCAGTGACTTTTT